>NC_134507.1:2130699-2195699 GCF_027942865.1 Odontesthes bonariensis | reverse complement strand
ATTAATTAGATTAAACATGTTAATCGTTGTCCAGCCCTAATTAAAAGACATATTTAAAATCAGAAAATGGCCTAAAAGGTTCAGCTGAAACTCTATTTAGTTGTGATTTGTTGTTTTTTGTTTGTTTCTTTTCATAAAATATAACAAACGAGTGATTGTTGTTTGCTTAATAAAGTTTTTCTGTCTTTCTGCTGATTTAATCCTAAACAGGTTTTTACCTTCTTGATGACTAAGACGTGTTTCTGGCTTTAGCATCTTTCAGCAGCTGCGTTAGAAACTTTATTCAAAGCAGGAACCATAACGAAACACAAAGCTGAATGACCACAGAAACACAGAGAAAGAGACGATGAGACACAGTCTGGAGCTCACAGCCAGAAACCAGGATCAGAAGCCCTGAGGCGTTAAACTTCTGGGATGTAAACCGGAGGGCAAGAAGAAGAACTTTGTTCTGAATCCTGAAGACATGAGAACTGGAATGCCTTCAGCGTGTCTGTCCCCAGCAGAAAGCTGAGTAAATATTCAGAAATCAGAGCTGCCGGTGACACCATCACAACCCAAACCTGGAACTGAACAGAATGCATCACCATTATAACAGGAGAAGCAGTTAATGTGCACATCAATAAAGATGTGGAACTATAAAAGTGTTACAGCTCTAACGGCTTCTCAGGCCAGTAGCTAAAGCTGTGAGACTAATGTCTGTTTTCCTTATTAAACAGCATAAATATACCTCCGCCCCTTCTGAGCTGGACAGTTATGACCTTTAACTCTCGGCATTTAGGTTCAGCAGAGAGTTATTTTGCCCAAATGCAGGAAACACCAGCCAACAGGGCTCGTGTTGCTGCTGGTCTCCTGACGTCGACTAATTTTCCAGTTAGCTGACGCACGTTTGGTGTGTCAGTGAAACAGGGAGTGAAAATAATTTAGATTTTGTTGTTGAGTTCTGTTGTTTGTTGAGTCTTTGAAGGCATCAGAGAAACACCCGCCATAAAACTAAATGTTTTGAGTGGAATCGAGAAAATGTAGAAGTTAGCTCTGTGAAACAAGCTGCTAAAGCACTGCTGCATAGCAATAACAGCTAGCTGTTAGCAGGAACATGCTAAAACACTGCTGCATAGCAATAACAGCTAGCTGTTAGCAGGAACATGCTAAAGCACTGCTGCACAGCAATAACAGCTAGCTGTTAGCAGGAACATGCTAAAACTCTGCTGCATAGCAATAACAGCTAGCTGTTAGCAGGAACATGCTAAAACTCAGCTGCATAGCAATAACAGTTAGCTGTTAGCAGGAACATGCTAAAACTCAGCTGCACAGCAATAACAGCTAGCTGTTAGCAGGAACATGCTAAAACACTGCTGCACAGCAATAACAGCTAGCTGTTAGCAGGAACATGCTAAAACTCAGCTGCACAGCAATAACAGCTAGCTGTTAGCAGGAACATGC
Organism: Odontesthes bonariensis; assembly: GCF_027942865.1. NCBI lineage: Eukaryota > Metazoa > Chordata > Actinopteri > Atheriniformes > Atherinopsidae > Odontesthes > Odontesthes bonariensis. Next base: position 2,194,259 of record NC_134507.1, on the reverse strand, counting down.
TAAAACTCAGCTGCACAGCAATAACAGCTAGCTGTTAGCAGGAACATGCTAAAACACTGCTGCACAGCAATAACAGCTAGCTGTTAGCAGGAACATGCACAAGCTCTGCTGCATAGCAATAACAGCTAGCTGTTAGTAGGAACATGCACAAGCTCACTTGCATAGCAATAACAGCTAGCTGTTAGCAGGAACATGCTAAAACTCAGCTGCACAGCAATAACAGCTAACTGTTAGCAGGAACATGCTAAAACACTGCTGCATAGCAATAACAGCTAGCTGTTAGCAGGAACATGCTAAAAGTCAGCTGCATAGCAATAAAAGCTAGCTGTTAGCAGGAACATGCTAAAACTAGCAAGCCAAAATTAATGTGAACTGCTGCAAAGTTTGCGAATGAGCAAAGAAAGAACACGTTTCATTTGGGTTCAGATCAGTAAGTCCTGTGGAGCCTAATCTGCTCTGATTGGTCAGCTCCAGTGGCATGAGGAGGCCCCGCCCACCATCCATATCAAAGCCTGTCGTTGGACGCAAAGTTAGCACACGCCCCCTAGTGCAGGATGAGTCACCAACTTATTTTAACTGGTCAGTTTTTACCAAACGAGGCCAGATTTTGGTGTGTCTGTGACTTAAAACACAAGAAACTAAATCAAAAACTAAAACTGGGAATTTGATGTCGTGGACACTTTAACCCTTTAACTTCCTCACTGAGAAAAAAACTATTTTTTTCATTGATTATCAGAATCAATGCTGTTTCCAAATGGTTGCAAGGTGAAAGTATTTGTTGGTTTTGTTAGTTTTGCGTCATTAATCTTTGATGAGACGGTTTGTGGTCAGTGGAAAATGTCCACGGTGGTTCATCTCACTGTGAAGTTGAAGGTTAACTCATAAGTTTCAATTGTCTTATCACTTATCACTTCAGTGTCTGCAGTGATATGATGTGCATGTTTTATCACACTATCACTGAGAGTGCACTGTTCTATGCTGCTGTCTGCTGGGGGAGTCGCACTACAGACACAAACTGTAGGCGCCTGGACAAACTGGTGAAAAAGGGTTCTGCTGTGGGCAGAAGGCTGGACTCTTTCAGTGCTGTGGTGGAGAAACGGATGAGGAGGAAGTTAGATTCTGTGATGGAGAATAATAAACATCCTCTCCACAGCATCCTGCAGGACAGAGGAGCAGCTGCAGTGAGAGGCTGCAGGACTGAGAGCTTCAGGAGGTCCTTTGTTCCCACAGCCAGAAGGCTTTATAACAGGGACTGCTGGGTTCTTCTACAATTGATTGATGGATTTATTTTTTCAATTAAATTTTTATTTTTTATTTATTTAGTCATTTATTATTATTATTATTATTATTATTATTAGTTAGTAATTTTTTATCAGAATTTGTATTATTATTGTTGTTGTTAATATACAATCATTGTAAATATTAATAATTTTTTGAGCTACTTGACTAATTTGAATTCCCACCATTGGGGGATGAATAAAGTATTTTTCTATTGTATTTCTATTCTATAAGAACCGACAGCAGGCTGGTGGGAGGCTTCAGAAGCCCACAGTGCCCGCCGGTGCGCGCCGGTGCCTGAACCGAGCGCTCCCCGCGCTGCAGTCCGGCCGCGCTGAGGCAGCGCCGCGCGGGGGGCGGGGTGAGGAAGAGGAGGAGGAAGAGGAGGAGGAAGAGCAGCGGCAGCAGGAGGATTTCTCTCGGCTCCAGCCTTGTTTCCCCCGGAGCTCCCAGCACTCCGTCCGTCCGTCCTGCACTCTGAGCGGGACTCCAGCGCGCTTCTGTCGGCCTCCAGGTGAGCGTCAGCCCGCTGTGTTTGTGTTTGTGTTTGTGCGCTTTCCACTCTCCGTGCACGGATTTTACTCATTGTTTGGGGCAGCATCCACGCGCACAGCGGCGGCGGCTGTGCATGTGGCGGGGATGCGCGCCCCGTCGGTCCCACCGCGGCTCCCCGTGCTCCAGCCTCCATTAACCACCTGTGTCCGTGTGAAGCTGCTGCCGCGCGCTGCGGGCTCCGGAGAAGCCGGGCAGCGTGCGCGTGCGTTTGTGTTTGTGTGTGTGTGTGTGTGTGTGTGTGTGTGTGTGTGTGTGTGTTTGTGCGTGCGTGTTTGTGTTTGTGGTGTCCTGGCTTTAGTGCGCCAGAGCTGGTGCTGCTGTTGGTTTGATGATGAACTCTGCAGGTCTGCTTTATCTGCCCTCTGGGGCTCCAACTGATGGAGATGTGAGTGTTTCTGAGGAGGTGGAGGTGGTGCAAACCACCGGCCGGTCTGACCTCAGACCCAGAGCAGAACATTCCCTCTGAGCCCCTCTGGTGCTGCAGTGACCTTCTTCTCTTTGCTGGGAGAAGCTGCTGTTGTTGGTTTGATTATGAACTCTGCCCCTATCTGCCCTATCTGCCCTATCTGCTCTATCTGCCCTCTGAGGCCCTAACTGATGGAGATCCGAGTGTTTCTGCTTCGGTTCTCCTGGTTCTGGTTCTGAGCTCTGAGTTTGCAGAGTTCAGCCGGAGCTGGACGTCCCTGCGGTGACTTTGCAGATCTCTCTCTCTCTCTCTGTGTTGGTTCTGCTGCTTTCAGGCGTTTTTTCTCCTGAGGAGTGATTATGTAACCAGATCCAGACTCTCCCTCCTCCTCCCGTTCCCTCTCCAGCTCTTTCCCTTAATCTCCCTCCTCTCCGGCCTGCTGGGATGCAGCGGTTGGGAAGCCGTTGCCGGCTTGTTGCCTGCAGCCTTTAAAATGTCACAGTTGGGTGTTGGATGGCCCTCATGTTGCTCAGTTACTGCTCCTCCGACAGCAAGAGCTCCACCAGCGTTTCTAACTGGTCCTCACAGGAAGCTCAGAGGAAGCTCAGAGGCCACAGGTTCTGTGCTGAGTCCAGCTCTTAGATCACACTTTATGGGGAGATAAATTCATGTTGAATCCGCTTTCTTTTGATGCTCAAATGTATGGATACAGATGACTTTTACTCACTTTCCGGACAGTCCAGGAGGAGCACAGACTTGTTGTCATGGTTACCTTGAAGCTATTTATTGTTTCTTGTAAAAAACGATGTTAGAAAAAGCCAAGTTTGTTTCGATTGGTCGGCTGCCTAGGCCTGAACGGGTACAGCCAATCGTGCGAGAGCATTTGGCTTCAAACAGGCCGTGTTTTCTGCCACATTTCTCAGCTTCTGTGGTTCAACACGTCCAGCAGGAAGTGATTTTCTTCCTGGAAAGACGATCTGAAAAACGTAGAATTGTTGAAGTTTAGGTTCGTTCAAACGGCTCCAAACCAGGAAAAGATGTGAAACTGTTACCGTTGACCTGGAGAAAAAAAGGCAACCTCGAGCGACTCGGAGTCACATGACTGCAAACCAGCCAATCCTGGTGCAGGATGACTCTTTCCTAAATGTGTTTGCTGCCTGCCAACAGAAGGGCCGGTGTAGGTACCCGATCGGCTCGGGGTCCGTCGTCTGCTGATGACGTCACACAATATGGCCGTCCGCTTGAATGGGAGTACATTGTGATTGGCTGTAGTAGCCATAGTAACCGTAACTAGGCGCTCTGCGTCGGAGAGTTTTTTTTCTCGGTCTTTCGGTGATCGGCAGCAGCTATGGAGAGCTTTTACGAAGAAGTTAAATATTTCCTACAAAATAGTGTGTACCACACCTTGACCACCATTAGCCGCAAAGCTTTAAAATCTAGTTTGTTTTGTTTAATCATTTTGGCCACTTTGGTTCACTCTGAAGAGAAGATTCATTTTCAGGTTTGTGTGCTGAGCAGCAATAACCTCTTTGACTATATGCGTGTGGACTCCTGCATATAAATGTACATAAAACTTGTTAAAATTGTTCTGTTGGATACGTGTGTATATACATACACTATATATATATATATATATATATATATATATATACATACAGTCTAGGTAAATAAGACAAATACACACACTGAAAAATTAGCTTAAAGTAATGGCATCTATCCATGTAGCCGATCTGGTTCCTCGTTGGTCCGGTCGACATGTCGGGAAGGCGCTGGCGCCCACGTTGCCTCTGATGCGTTCATTGGTTCACAGAGAAAAAGCCTTGGAACAGGCGGTAAATATATTATCACAGCATTGTTGTCTGATTGATCTCGATCTTCATATCGAGTTTGTTAGTGCTGTCGGGTTCAAAGGTATAGTACTGATGACTAAATATGGTTCAAGTGTCGCCATGTAAACAGTCTGAATGCTTTTCGACTCATGTTTTCTGCGTCGTTGCCGGAGTGATTTTTCCCGTTTTCAGGTTAGTTTGTACGTTGTGTTAATCTTTCTTCATTTTTACTAAATCCAAACCCTTCCATATCACAGACGTTGTTTTGATCAACGACTTCGACAGTTTGGAAAAACAGCGTGAGTTCAGTTTCAGTCTCGCCTCCTTTTTCGTGGCTCTCTTCGGTGATTCTCTCCGACGTTTCTGCTCAGTTTCCCTCCTCCAGCTGCTGTTGGGTCGTTATGTTTTTAAATGTTTTTCTTTTTGGGTTTTCTTTGTAGTTAGCAACCAGCTTGGAGGCTCATAACTGCCAACTAGTGGACTGGAGTGTTCATACAGCTGGCTCTGTAGGTAGGTCGACTGAAAATGTTGCGTGCTGATTACGGAGATCGACATAAATTTAATCTTTTTTTAAATTATTTATTATATATATACTTATTTTTAATTACGTATGTGCGTGTTTATCGTGCATGTCCTGCATTTGTTTAGCGTTTACCCACAATGCATTTCGCTCCTGCCCGAGCCGAAATCAGCCGGCCTGAAGCTGATTTCTCTTAAGCTCTAAACTCTGTAAACTTTAGCAACATTTGAAACATTTTCAGGCAAGAAAGTAGTCGTTTAGATCCCCAACGTGTTGAAAACCTGACAAACTACCGTCTATTTACCATTTTGTTCCCACGAATTCGGCGCTACTAAAGCTAGCCGCAGTGAGCAACGCACTTCCTGTTATTTTCACAAATCACTTCCTGTTAGCTGCGTCAGCTAACGGTCAAACACTTACTGTTAGCTGCGTGAGCTAACGGTCAAACACTTCCTGTTAGCTGTGTGAGCTAACGGTCAAACACTTCCTGTTAGCTGCGTTTGGCACTGAAGTGCCGTTTTATGTAATTCATCAGTTTACTGGAACATTTTGAACATGAAGACACCTTAATTCAGGGGATAATTCAGATAAAACACGTCTGTTATCTGCTGGTAGTGAGTTAGATTTGATGTTTAGTGGGACTTTGAACCTGTTTTATTGAGTGTGGCGGCGCTTAAGAGGTTAATAACGCCTCTGGAGCGCGTCGTTGCAGTATGAGAGAGTAAAGCTTACACCAACTGATAGAAGGATGCAGTCAGACCGTGGACCGCTGGCGTAGAAGCAGCACGACCAAAGCCAAGAGAAACGGCAAAGTAGGTTTATCTGAGCTGTGCTTTCCAAGGTTTTATATCCCGGTGCTTTTTTTATTTGCCAGATACTGTACACTCAGAGGTTTGAAGACTTTGTTCCCATCAGCAGATTTGGATGCTAATTGGTGCGTTCTGGCTCCCGCTCAGCTCGCTTCAGAGGTGGTGATGATGCAGGTCTGGCTCAGCGCTGCCGCCGGCCTTCTGCAGAGGCAGAGCTGGCTCCTAAATTATCGGCTCTGCTGCAGCGTCTCCAATAGCAGGATTTCAGCGTCATCATTTTAATACCGGGCTATTATTAAACACAAAAGCTCACGTTGGGTTTCTTCTGCTCTCTGCCTGATGGGAGGTGAGGGGAGACGGATGGTAAAAATCTGATTTTAGGGGATAAACGTTCATCAGGTGTGCTGATGATCTGTTGCTTTGCTCGACTCTTTTTACAGGATTTAACCGTATTTAACATAGAATAGAAATAGAAAAATACTTGCTTAAAAAATACTTCAAATTAGTCAAGTAGCTCAAAAAAATTAATATTTACAATTATTGTATATTAACAACAATAATAATAATACCAATTCTAATAAAAATACTACTACTAACTAATAATAATAATAATTATACTAATAAATGACTAAATAAATAAAAAAAATCAATCCATTTGAGAAGAACTCAGCAGTCACTGTTAAAAATGATTAATTATTATTTATTAATAATAATTATTATTAAGACATCTGAAGCATGAATCAAGCTTTTTTCTCTTGTTTCCATGTAATTTAGTCTTCTTCTTCCCCCTGAGCTACATCCACCTCTGAGTTTGTTGTCAGGCTAATTTTAGCCGGACAGTGTCGCTGGTGAAGGGGTGGGGGGGTTAGTGGTCCAGTTTCATCTGTGGGACGAGCAGGAAATGAGGTCATGCGACCAGGAGAAAACATGCTAAAATGCCTTTGATCTGACTTTGCGTACAGACTGTCCTTGTTGCATCTGGAGTTATGTTACACAGATTTCTGCCTGTCACGATGTGATGGAGGTTCAGGACTATAACGGATAATTTAGCAGAATTAGATCAGAACGGGGCAGAAACAGCTGATATATCCTCCAGAACAGATGTTTTTTAAGTAGTTGATGCTTCATGAATCCCTGAAGGGAAATTATTTGCTTGTCATTAAAGATGTAATTTTTTTTACAGATAGAAAATAAAACATAAATCAACCAACAAACATGTAGAAAGTTGAAGTGCAGCAGAGAGGAAGGTGTGGTAGAAATCAGGTCCAGGATTACAGCATCTGTTGTTAACCAGCTCTGTGATCCTCCTCCTTTCCTGTTACCGCTCTGTCTGCAGTCTCTGTCTACCCGGATAGTCTTAAAGGTGAGCAGAGAGCTGTTACAGCGGTTCCTGCAGCCAGGTCTCTGCCTGATATTCCTGCTGTGTCCTCATCAGGGCTCCAAGCTCGTCCATTTCATCCTCCAGTGATCTCACATTTCCCCTGATGATCATTAAAGAAATGGTTTAAACTTCCTCCTCCTTTGTCTCCATCGTGTTCCTGCTCTGCATCCAAGACGTCTCCTCTTAAACCCATCTGGATTTTGATCCATTTTGAGGCATTACTCGGGCTTTGGAAACAGGTTAACTCCCCTGTTACCACGGTTACGCATCATAACAAATTTAAAAAAAAAACTGCCAGTGTTCCCAGCAGAAGTCCTTCCAGCAGCTCAGCATCCAAACCAGCTCAGAAACATGCTTCAGAAATGTGTGTTTTTCACAGAAAAAAAGCTCATCCAGAGATATTGAAGCAGCTGGTAAAAGATGTGATGAACGGTGACATTATGAATTGTTCAGTGTTTCCCACACACAGACTAATTCGTGGCGGTGCGCCACAGATTCAACACCGGCCGCCACATATTGCGTTTCGTTATTATTATTTTTTTTAACGCTATTTTAAAAAATACTCGTATTCGTTCAGCTGCATTTCCTTTCCCTGCTCTCATTCAGTCTCTCTGTCCCTCGCGTCTCTCTCGCATAGCCTACTCAGACACACACACACACACACACACACACACACACACACACAGCCCCTCCCCTCCGTGCTTCCCTGGAAGCTTGCTAGCTTCAGCGTCGCGTTAGATTAGCTCTATAGCTCTGGCTCAACCGAAAGAAGACGGCTGGCGAAATTCACGAAAGGTTGGTATCACGTGCACCTTTATAAAATCACACATTAAAAAGTCCTATAAAAATATTTTATATTTTGAATACAATGTTGTCCCGTCCCATAGCAAACAAGCGATTACGCCTTCTTTATAAAGTTAACTAGTCGCAAGTTTGTCGTAAAAATAAATAAATAAATAATGTAGTTGGGTTGTCGAGGTCTAAACACTAGCAGCTGTGAATCAAATAAATTAGGTTTTTTAAACTCTTACACTGAATGTTTGCTGCTTCAATCCAGATGAGTATTGAAAAATATTTTCCGCGATTGAAAGAGAAACGTGCGTGTTGAGGATGATCGAGGAGCAGCCTGAACCGGAGGTATCAGTCTGAAACAGCTGAACAGTCCCACCAGTGTAATTAATGTTATTCATTTGTTTACAATGAAGATGTGAAAATCTGCAGATAAGCCGCACCTGTGTCACCCACACAGGTGTCACCCATCCTTACGTCCCCCATAATTTTAATACAATAAAGTTCTGTGTGAGCAATTATTAACGAAGGAATTATTTCGAAGAATTTTTATTTTTTATCGACCCTATGTTAGGCTTTTGGGACACTTGTATTGGCTAATAGTTATTACAAAAATAAATACATTTAAGACAAATATGGCTTCTATTTCACAATTATGTGGTAGCCAACAAAATGAGAGATTGTTTTTGAATTATTTGACTTCGGCTGCTATCAGGGCCGTAGCCAGGATTTAGGAATAGGCGAGGTCCGAAATTTTTTACTATATATATATATATATATATATATATATATATATATATATATATATATATATTTTAAATTATATAGTTTTTAATATATAGCAGTGTTGCACATTGAGGCTAGTAGCAAAATAAACCATTATAATGTAACAAGAACCCATAGCTAAAAAGAACCTGATTATTTCCCAATGCAAGCATACAAATGTTTGGTACAAGCAAAGGCCATTTGGCCAGGCATAGAGTAAGGCTAACTAACCAATATAAAAAATAGAGTTAAATATAGATGGATAGATGCATATTGTAGGCTATAGCTGTTGCTAAACAACCTATAAAGATTTATGGGCTATATTGAATTCATTACTAAATTGGATGTGAAAAATTGTCTCCAGCCAACATAAATGTGCATTGCTATAACAAGGTGCTGTCTTCTTTATTCACGAACCATACATGACATCGATATAACAATCATATCATTCTAAAGAGCTCGAGCTGAGCTTTCCGTCAGTATATAGCAATCGCCGCTGCACTGCAGAGTGGCCGAGGAAATCGTTCATCAAATTCGTCCAATTTTTCTATTACTGATTACTGGTATGCAGCTACTATGTTGACGGTACTTTTCTCACCGACTACGGAGCGCACACACGTGTTATACACACCGTTGGAATGGGCAGAAACAGACCTTTCAAATGGTACCACGCAGTCACACATTCACGAAAGTGATGTCAACACAAACATCAATTGAAACGTGTATGCGAAAACCGAGATTAAAAAAATAAATAAATAAAAAATCCCTGAAAATTACCGAGGTCCAGACCTCGCTTTCCTCATAGCTGGCTACAGCCATGGCTGGTATCACAGTATGCAACGGAATGTGAATGGGATAATCAGTTACTGTAGGCTGTAATTTTGACATTTGGGCTCACCTTTCTTGGGAAAGAAATCAGTAAGCAGTTGCTTTCCTTCATTTTGCCTCTCTTGCCTTTCTTTTCTTTTCTGAAAGCCTGATTTTTTTTTTTGGATGACATCTTTCATGTGCCGGCTGCTGCGTTTAATGCCTAATAATGAAGTGAGTGAAATTTATGGCGCATGTACAATCAAAAGTCCGCCAGAGGGCGGACTAAACCAATGCGCACTGATAATGGGGGTGTCTGATATAGATTATAGCCTATTTGCAGGCTGGGATATACATTTCAACAGATGTATTTCCAGAGAACATTGGATTTTTATAAATTACCAACATATATTGATATTATTTAAAAAATTATTTTTAAAAACGAAAGAAGAAGAAAATTTCCCTTAGGGCCCCTCTGTAGGCTGGACCCTGTGAATCAGTCTGACTTTTCCCCTCTGTTCGACGCCGCTGGTGAAAGCCCAAAAGAGTCGATGGAGAATAATCCCATATACAAAGCAATTATCTTCTCTAGAAAAACTGCGTTCAAGTATTTAAAACATTACAACAATACATGCCCAGTAATAGTGTTGTAATGTTTTAAATACTTGAACGCAGTTTTTCTAGAGAATATAATTGTTTTGTATATGGGAGTATCGTCCATCGACTCTTTTGGGCTTTCACATGCGCGAGCCTACAACCAGCCGGTGAGTGACATGCTGTTTATAAAGTTGTTTTGTAACGTCCCCATGCCAGTAATGTGAGAACCATGCATATGGTTTTGATGGTAAGGATTGTGACTTTATTGTCGGATGGTTTATAAAGTGGTGTGACGTTTCTGCAGTGTGCAAGTTGTTGTTTTACATGGAAGGGTTAGCATTTGCCCCTAGCCACCACGTATTTGGTTAGCATGACAGGCTGCGCGAACAGCGCAATCTCCACACAGGGAGCGCAGATTTGCACCGGTCTGTGTCCTACTGTCAGTATTTGACAACCTCTAGCAATGGAAATGCGCTTCAAATGCCCCGGAGTTCCCCTTTAAGCTTGGGAATTTTGGATATATTCCATATTGGAAACTTTCCATGGGAATTATGGGAACTAATGGGAATATATTATATCCAAGCTTAAATATAAACAGAAGTCATAAGAAAACATCCATAAAAATGTTTTCAAAAGATATTTCAACAGATTTATTTGTAAGTAGAGTAGAACACGTTCTAATTATATGTTTCATGGATGAACAAAAACAGGAGTGTTGGGTTCAATATTACCCATCCCCTAACCCCACTCATTCAAAAATCTCCACAAAGTCCCATTCAAAATGTTAAATGAAAAATGCCACTCTTCCTCTAAAACGTCGCATTAAACATGCAAATCTTCCTTCAAGCAATCCTCTGCGTTTTTGCTCAGTCAGTAGACTCTTCCTGGGCCTCATCAACATCCAACATGTCCCCTTCCTCAACATCCAGCTCTGAGTCTTCCTCTTCAGTGTCACTTTCCAGCCTTGTTGAGGACGGCTCTGTGTCAGGCTCAAAGAGCCGTAGGTTTGCGCGAATGCCAACCAGCTTTTCCACTCTCACATCTGTGAGCCTGTTGCCAACCTTTGTGTGGGTGTTGCCAAACAGTGACCAGTTGCGCTCGGAGGCGGCTGATGATGGAGGCTACAGGTGCAAGGGCCTCAGATTCAAGTCATGATTATGCTAAAATATACTGTCCTCAACTATATTTAAGTTCCCTAGAAGAGCCAACCTTCAATTTTGAAAATTCCCAGTTTATTCCCATAAATTCCCATTAATTCCCTTAAATTCCCATGGAAAGTTTCCGTCTTTGAAAATTCCTGGAATTTTGCAACCCTAGGTGCCACACCCAGCATAATTTTTTTTTCATCTCTAACTCATAATGTCTCGGATTTTGCATCTTTTAGCTCAAGTTTCCCCAAAAGTCTCTGGTTCTTACAGCAGATCCCAGCTGATCTCTCACAGGTTTAATGGCAGCCACGACTTAAATAAGGAGGAAAAGATAAAGAACGTGGATGAGTTGTCCCCTAAGAGCGTGAAGGTGAGCTTTATTTTCAGAAACCAGGCCAGACATCAGTGTGTGCCACAGTTTAGCTCGTCCTGTCGCAGCTCAGCCTGCATTCCTCCTCCCACACCTTCGCTTCACCTTCATCCCTCCTGCCTTTCCACACCGCGGGGTCTGTGTTTCAGCGTCCTAAGCGAATCACTGCAGTGTTTCATAATGAAAAGCTTCTCCCTTCTTTGTCTTTGAGGCCTAAACTCGATGCTCGGAGCGCTTTGTTTGGAGGAGAAAACTTTGTTTTCAGGCCCTGAGGAACGAGAAGGGAGGAGAGGTTGGATGGAGGGGAGATATGTGTGGGGGAGGAAGGAACTGGGGAACGAGAGGAAAACCAGAGTCAAGTCCTGAGGGAGGCGAGAGAATTGGTGGAGGAGGTGGGAAGGAAGGTATGAAGCAATGAAAGAGGACAAACTGTTGGTCCTGTTGGCATGTTTCCGAGGTTTAAAAAGCTTCTCAAGTGGAACTGTTTTTGTGGATAAAGATAAAATGTTCTGAGCCATTTTCCTACCTGGCAACAGTGTTTAAATGGCGATTCATTCTGCTGTATAACGTTATATTCTGACTATCGTTTAGGAGAGAGGCACAGAAAGCACAATATTTGGCTCCAATTGATGGATGGAGACCATCCAGATCCTGTTAAACTGACTAATTCACACACTTTTTTATGAAATATTTTTTATGAGAAGTTATCCAAACACTAGGAAATTATTCCTCTTTGCAGTCAAACCTGCTGCATGTGTTATATATCAGAGTTTTAATCATCATTTCAGTGGCTCCCCGAACCTGTAGCCATGCAACATGTAAAAAAGGATCCATCCGTTTTCTGTAGGGGCAGCGGTGAGTCCAGGACCGAGTCCTGCTCGACCAGGACCGAGTCCTGCTCGACCAGGACCGAGTCCTGCTCGACCAGGACCGAGTCCTGCTCGACCAGGACCGAGTCCTGCTCGACCAGGACCAAGTTCTGCTCGACCAGGACCAAGTTCTGCTCGACCAGGACCAAGTCCTGCTCGACCAGGATCAAGTCCTGCTCGACCAGGACCAAGTCCTGCTCGACCAGGACCAAGTCCTGCTCGACCACCTCAAACAGATAGAAACTCTCCAGTAGGTCATTGTTCTGCTCGTTGGGCTCCTCTCACACCTCCCGTAAAAAGCAACTAGAATGTAAAAATGGAGGTTCAAGATCCATTAAATGTTGTTTCTTTCCTGCTCTGTTCAGGAAGTATTCCGACGCACAGCAGGGAAATGGAAGAACTCAGTTTCTGGCACTGTGGCACCTTCCTGCAGGGTCATGCTGAGGCTGTTTTTATTTCTGCTTTTGAACCAAACCACCAAAGTTTGAGTTTTGTTTTTAAAAGCAGCTGCAAAGACACATTTTAAAAGCCAATATACAAACTTTGGAAACCACTGGGTGTTGCACTGGAGGAGCAATTCGGACCAAAACCATCAGACCCAGAAATGAAAGTGAAACCTAACGTGGAGCCAAGCTCTCCAGCTTCATTATGGGAGTATTTTAAACTGAGGATGGCTGTTTGGTGAGTCCTAAAGCACAGACTCAACATCTTCAAACAGCAAGTAAATCTTTGCTGCTATATTTAGATTTAGAATACTATATATTGGAACTTTAATTCAGTGTTATAGTGGAGATTTAATGTGGTTTCACTGGGGCACAAAGACAGAAAAACAAGGGATGCTCAGTGCTGCAGCTTCACCCTGAAACTACCAGAAACTTACTCAAGCAGCGTTTAAAATAAGTTTATTTGTTTGAGTTTGGTTCCTGGTTCTTTGTGGTTGAAAATGCAGGTAAAGAACCCCAAATCAGTCCCGAGTTTACAGGGAAAAGTTCAAATGTTGTTCTGATAAACGGTTGAAATGAAAAGTAAATAAAACGCTGAAGAAGTAGGAGGATGGGAGGCTCAGATGGGAGGAGGAATGATGGAGTGAGTACAGTACGTTCAGGAGGTGAAGGTGAAGAGCTGAAGGGGGAGGAGTGTTAAACAAACAGAGTGTAAAAACCTCCCGGCAGGACGAATAACAGAGGAATGTTCTGGAGAATGTCCAGCAGATAGGAAGTGGAACAGTGCGGCAGGGAGGAGGAGTGATGGAGGAGGAGGCAGAGATGCTCCCAGCGGCGAAGCTTCGGCTAAATATAGAGAAGTCTGCCGGAGCCGTCCTCACCGGAAAAGTTTCACAAGCTTTTTACCATCGAGTCTGGTTTAATTCAGCTCCTCAGCTCCATCAGGACCTCAGACCAGTGTTGATAAATCAGTTTCAGATCAAGCTCGATGTGTCGGCCTGTTCTGGTGGTTCTGGACCGGGTCACATGCTCACACAGGACCAATGGGATCAATGGGAACCACTGCAGGACCCGACCTCAAAGGCGTGTTCAGTTGCTTTTATGATGTCACTGTGACCAGCATTAGAGGCAACTTCATGTTCAACTCTGGAGTTTCAGCATCAGGAAGCTGGTTCGTTCGTTAGGAGGCTGTATCACCATGGTAACCTCCTCTGGGGCTGAGGTTGGAGTGCCGCACTGCCTCCTGACCAATGACTGCGCTTAGAAAATGATGAAATATGATGAATGTGGGCGTGGGAACAGTGAGAGTCTCTGTCCAACTTCTATTAGAGACAAAGAGCGATTCCTCTGTCGATCATTCAGAACGATAAACCGAAACTTATTCAAATACTTAAAGAATACGTCCGTGTCACAATCATTTAAAAAGATCCACAAATCCTAATCATTTAGGTCTTATTGATCAGCCGATTGGTTACACTTTCACATCGTTGGCTGCAGCAGCTGCTGTTTCTCAGTCTGATAGATTTATTGATTGTGGTTGGTCAGCTGATCTCACATGAACCAGCGTTTGTCCAGAGCTGGAAAACCTGGGCTGACTTACTGAGTTTAGGTGGAGGCTGTCTTGGCTACGTTGGTAATCGCGTTTGTGGAGTACCGAACGTGTTCGGGACGTTCGGATGAACCCCTTTAAAGAAACTTCAAAGGTTTAAAGTGATTTCAAAGGTAAAGCAATTATTTCTGTGACATTTCTTTAGGTTTTAGTGAACTCTGAAGGCAGCAGACACGAGAAATGTTTTCAGAATCTCTCTGAAAGTGTCGGATATTTGGTTTCCTTTGTTTGCTAAACGGTGGTTTCTGAGGCAGTCGGACCAGAAGCTTTAAGTCCTAATGAAGCCCGATGGTTGGAGGCGGCTGGGCTGAGCTGCTGTGATGGGAAACCCGAACACACTCTCACACCTCGCTATCAGAGGCCTGTTTGAACTGTCTGTGTGTGATTCTGCTTCTTTTCACTGTTGTGTGAGGGAGAAACGGCGTGTTTACATAGCTGGGTTATGCCGGGGTGAACGGCTTTGACCCGAGCGGGGTCACGCACACATGAAGCCGTTCCTTATAAATCAGCTCTGACGCGTTGAAGGCTGCTCACATGCTGGGGCCATAAACCACGTCAACATCAACGCTACTCGACTCAAACACCTTAAGGATCAGAAAGTTTTCGCTTTGTTTCCCCGCTGCTGCTTATGCATTTTACTGGCGTATAAATGGAGTTTTTAAGAGAAGTCAGAAGCTGGGCTCATAAATGCTCATGTAAATTTCCATCGCTGCACCTAAACACGTCATATCTGATGAATAAAATATGTGAACCGACTGCAGGAAGGAAACGCTGGGCTCACATTTATCGGCTCATTTCTGGATGGATCCAGATGGAAAAACAAAGCGTAGGTGAAGGTGCTTCTGTCGGCCCGGCCTCAGAAGGAGGCGCTCGCCTTTGTGATGAGTTTGTCCTCTGATCTCTCTCTGAAGTGTGACACGCCACAAATTACCTGCTCAGTCCCGGCTGAACGCGCTGCGGTTTGAGCTGCTGCATAATTAGTTTTACAGACGTCTGATGAGGCAGCGAAACACCCAGACAGCCGAGGACAGAACAGCTGAGTCAGGCTAAAGGGCCGATGGCAGAAAACAAGCTGCTTTTAGGTGCCAAGTCTGTGCTTTTATCCAAGAATCTGAGCGTTCTCTTTGACTGAAGGGGAAAATCTTGATGGAAGACGTCGTGTTGTTTGTATTTCTCACTAAGCAGCTTTTTTCTTTTTAAAGGGGAGTGTTTACTACCTTGGCTATCTTGCCTACATTGGCTACCTTGGTAATATTTGCTACCTTGGCTATCTTGGTAATATTTGCTACCTTGGCTACCTATCTTGGCTACGTTGGCTACCTTGGCTATATTGGCTACCTTGTCTACCATGGTAATCTTGGCTATCTTGGTAATATTTGCTACCTTGGCTATCTTGCCTACATTTGCTACCTATCTTGGCTACATTGGCTACCTTGGCTATATTGGCTATCTTGCCTACATTGGCTACCTTCCTTGGCTACCTTGGTAATCTTGGCTACATTTGCTACCTATCTTGGCTACCTTGGTAATCTTGGCTACATTTGCTACCTATCTTGGCTACATTGGCTACCTTCCTTGGCTACCTTGGCTATATTGGCTATCTTGCCTACATTTGCTACCTATCTTGGCTACCTTGGTAATCTTGGCTACATTGGCTACCTTCCTTGGCTACCTTGGCTATATTGGCTATCTTGGCTATATTTGCTACCTTGGCTATCTTGGTAATCTTGGCTAGCTTGGCTAGGGTTAAGAAGTTCACCATTGTCATGTAAGCAACGTGGACAGCGGTGTTATGTTGCAGTTTCCCTCATGAATGTTACAGTCGGCGTCATGAAAATCTTCTCCACAAACGGCGTTTTCCAAAAGGTTAAATTCCACAGCCTAAAACTATGTTTACATATGGAAATTATTACGGATTTACTCCGTTTTTAGGATAAGAACGCTGTTAATATGAAAATATGCTGAGACGTTACGAGTGAATGTGTAGAGTTTTAAAGCCTCCAGTTTTGTACTGAAGGAGTCCATGATTCAATGGAGCTGGATTCATTTACTGTTGGAAAAACACTGAAAACCTGTCAGAAATGTAAAAGAACTGCTGGGATGGTGGCTGTGCCTTCAGATTTAAGATGAAGTTGGTGTTTCCTTTTTAGTAAAGATCTTTGTTATCATAGAAAACTGGAGTCCAGGCTCAGAAACACGAATTTAAACTGAAAACTTTGAGCTAAACTTTAAAACTGGACGATGGAATTGGTTAAAGACGTTTGAAATTCACACACAAATCCCACTTTTTGATTCTTTTTTAAACCTTCAGTAGAAATAAGGTCCATATAAAACCCGTTAATGCCCATGAACCTGATTCCTGTTGAGCCCAACAGCCTTTCATTTAAGATGATTTTCACTCGCTCTACTCTTAGTGTAATGGCTGGCGGTGGCGGCCATGTTTGATTCGTTGCCTCTTTAGTGCCTCGACTGCTTTAGGCGTCGACTGGCAGAGTTTTGTCCAGAGTTTTGTCCAGAGTTTTGTCCAGAGTTTTGTCCAGAGTTTTGTCAGAGTTTTGTCCAGAGTTTTGTCCAGAGTTTTGTCCAGAGTTTTGTCAGAGTTTTGTCCAGAGTTTTGTCAGAGTTTTGTCCAGAGTTTTGTCCAGAGTTTTGTCCAGAGTTTGTCCGCCCTCGAGTTGCTGCTTTGTCCATAAATCTTGAGCCGCAGCAAACGAAAGTAAATCCTAATATTTTAGAGTGACTCTTTCGCTCCATAAGTCATTTAAATCATCTGAATAATCTCTTTCTCGCTGGTATTGTTCCCCATGCAGTTAATTAATGATTTCAGATTGAATTAAACTTTATTTATGGGTTAGCAGCTCGGGAATAAAGACGGATCATTGAACACAGTCGATGGCTTTGAGTCATCAGCAAAGTGACGCGTTGTCCTCGCGTTCCCTTCCAGCGGCAGATGGGAAACTCTCACACATGTGACCTTGTTTTGCTCTGATCATCGACGTAATGGACTCGACCGCGACGCGACCCTCACCCGTCACGGCCGGCTGCCTAACCTTAACCTAACCGTCACCTTTACCCTGAAACCCAACCCTAACCCTGGAAAAGTGGCCTCAGCCTGTGAGGTCAAACTGAGGGTTTCTGTCACAAGCGCGCATATTGTGCGTTGACCTTGAACAGGACTTTTAATCTAATTTGGTTTCCATGCAGCCGAAGGCGTTTTTCTGTCTGACACACATGCACACACACGTGCACACTCGTGCACACACACAGTGTAGCACTCCCGATGATGGTGGAGTCGTAGTTCAGCAAAGAACACAAAGAACATGGACCCAGATTTCCTGCCGTCCAGGCCTGAGTTGTGTGATTGTTTTGTGTTTTTTATGCAGAAATAACACGACTTGTGCTCACTCCCGGGGCGTTTCTGTGGCGGTGAGGGTGGGGTCGCCGGCCGACAGGAAATGAGTGATTAGCTGAAAGTGGGACGCTGCCTCCGGGCCGGAGACGTGCAGACGGTCTGTTTTCTGCGCTTCGCTCTGACCTCGTGGGATCGCTCATCATAAACCGAGCGTTCCTGCATCCAAGCGCCACAATCTGCAGATTATTTCCCAGATTAATCCCTTTAATGAGCCGACTCCTCTCTGATTCTCCTTCGGCTTTAAGGTCGTCAGGATCAGCTGGAACTCGGCTCTTCATCAAAGGAAAGTCTGCGTGAGAATTTCAAACTTTTTACTTCTGGAGATTCAAACCATCCGGAAATAACTCGGATCACCAAAAAATCCTCGACGCGAATCATCTGCTTCCATGCTTCGTTTAATTCCCAAAAACATCTTATCTTATCAGGATTTCTTTCAGAATATGGAAATATCTTCACTGATCAAAGGTTTAATCTTGTTTTCTGCCTTAGGAAACCCTAAATTCTCTTCTTCTCTTCATGTTTTCGCACCTGTGATGAGGTCGATTCCCACATCTTTTTATGTTAACAACCCTTAAGATTTTCCAAAGGTGGACACAACGTGCACACGCACGTGCTGCGTTTGTAGCAGCTGGATCTGTCCCTAGTTCTAAAAGCTGGTTAAAAATGTACATTTTTCTCTTTTAATAAGTATCCGATTAATCGATAGGACCTGAATAATCCGTTCCAGCGGCCCTGATTTAACCCCAAACTGGACCTGGTGTCGGGTCGTTAGGAGACTTAATTAGCTGCTGATATCATTTCATTAAAGTCAGATCTCAGGAAAAGAAGCAACGAAGCTCCTTAAGAACAGTTTAAAGCCGAAGATGAAACTTTATAGTGACGTTAGGCAGAGAAATGCAGGTTTTCTTACTTTTTCCTTCATTAGAAACTTTAAATATCAGCTGATTGTTTATCTATTAGGTGAATAATTGTTGCATCATTTAAGCTGACTTTGGGTTTAACTCGTACAGGAGCATCAGAAGCTGTTTGTTTAGCATCTCTTTATCGTAGCTAATTATTTATTATTTATTCATAACGAGTGAAGAACGGGGGGAAGTTCTGCAGGGACGCTTTGGATCCAATCCAACTTTATTTATAAAGCACTTTACACGTACTGTACAGAATTTTTATTTTTTTAAATAAAAAATAAAATAAAATACAAGAATAAATTACAAGACATACAACAGCTATATAATTTAAAACAATAATAAAAAAATAAATAATAATTATACATTCAACATCTCACATCGTGTGGAAAGCCACGAAGAAGAGATGTGTTTTAAGATTTAAAAACAGACGCAGAGGGATGCTGGAAGCTGGGACCTGTTTTTTTTTTTTTTTTTTTTTTTTTGCACCGTTGCTATGACGAGAGAACGGCTTACATCATTGACCTCCACCCTTCAAGCTGTAACACAACCCCGATGACTTCATCCATTTTTATTACATCTGTCTGTGTGGGTGTGCATGTGTGGGTGTGCACGTGTGCAGGGATATTAGAGAGATTTACACCAGTATTTTCCTCAGCCACAAATACTCGCTGACACACTCGGCATCCTGGGTAATGATGGCGTTGGACGGGGCGGGGGAGGGGGGGGGGCGTCCTTGACCGAGGATCTGAAACCGAATCGTGTTGCTTGGATCTGTTTCTGTTCAAGTTGGACCGGCAGAAGCTTTACATACACACATACAAACATATTAGGGCTGGGCAACGATTAAAATGTTTAATCTAATTTATCACATGATTTCCCTGATTAATAACGATTAAAAAATGAATTCAAAAGTAGCGTATAGCTTTTAGCATTTAGCTTTATTTTAAATGTGCTGCCATATGAATGAAAGTGCCATAACATTTGTTGTGCAAACACACTTTTAACATCAGCATCTTTCTGTAGTTTTTATGTAGAAGCCTCGCTCCACTGTCTGTTTCCTTGAATGACTTGCTGCTATCAGTTGTGTGTTTTGCCTTTAAGTGATATTTTAGACTGGAACTACTACGCTGAGAAGACAATTCAACTTGGCAGTGTTTACAGATGACTTTGGTTCTGTCGACTCCGCCGTCTGGAAGAACTTTAAAGCGATACTCCGGAGTAGATTCACCCTGGGGTCATTTGAACCGTGACATCCAGCCAAGTAGCCCACCCGAAGTTTTTCCGATATTGGCTGAACATCAGCTGAGTTACAGAGTTATCCCGAATAGCTTAGTACAAGCGCTAACGGACCCTGGCAGTATCTCCAAAATTACCACACTAAAATCACATGTCATGACACCAAACTTCTACAGTAGTACAAATATGGTCTGTACTCACAAAGCGATGCATTTGGAAGTTTGTACATAGTCCAGGAGTTTATTATTATCAACACAAGCCTGATAGCTTTTCTGCAGCTAAAGCTGCGTCGACGTCACTTCCTTGAGCTGGGAGCTTCAAAGTAAGATGAGGGTTGATCTACTACTGTAGACAACAAAGCAAGGCTGCTCAATTTCTCCATTGATAAAATAAATTCACAACTCTACAACATAAAAAATCATAAAAAATCATGTAGAATATAGCATGTACTTTGTTGTCTACAGTAGTAGATCAACCCTCATCTTACTTTGAAGCTCCCAGATCAAGGAAGTGACGTCGACGCAGCTTTAGCTGCAGAGAAGGTATCAGGCTTGTGTTGATAATAATAAACTCCTGGACTATTTTCAAACTTCCAAATGCATCGTTTTGTGAGTACAGACCATATTTGTACTACTGTAGAAGTTTGGTGTCATGACATGTGATTTTAGTGTGGTAATTTTGGAGATACTGCCAGGGTCCGTTAGCGCTTGTACTAAGCTATTCAGGATAACTCAGTAACTCAGCTGATGTTCAGCCTAATTTTGATTCTTCTCAACCTGCTTCAGTACGGCAAGTACGGTGCATGTCCTAAAAGGTCAGTAAAAGCACCATAAACGTCGGACCTTTTTGGACATGCGCATGACTTTCCGTTCTGAAGCAGGTTGAGAAGAATCAAATTTAGGCAAATACCGGAGACAGCAGTAAACATCAAAAAAGCGGTGAGGGGGGTTCTAAAGCATTGCAGACGACTCAGAAAAGAGGCTTAATGTGGAAAATACCGCAGTTCTCCTTTAACTCACGATTAATCGCAAAAATAATCCCACTTTTTAAACAAATGTTCTAAAAGGACCTTTAAGGGGATATTTTTTCACACATTTATCAACATGGAAGCAGATAAATCCGCTCGCTTTGTGAAATAATCCAAAACAAATCGTTCTTCAAGCTTTTTTCGTGGGAAACCGAAGCAGCAGAAGGTTTGAATGAACGGAGTTTAACTCACTTTAACTTTAGAGAAGCACCTGTCGGGGTTTTATAGAGCTTCAAACATTCAAAAGGCTCCTTTCTTTATTCATCTTAGCTCGTTTTCCACAGAGATCGGCTGCATCTCGCTCTGAGCGTCACATTAGCAGGACGTTAGCTTGAGCTGCTAAAGGGGAACTTTAGTTCATTAACATGTTATAATTCTGCTCCGTAATCGTCCTTTTGGGATGATTAAACCTCAGAAACCACAGACTGGTGACTCAGGAGTGTGTTTGATCCGGCTGTAACTCTGGATAGAACGGACCTCTATGACCACGCTTCATCACGCCGTCCTTTCATTTCCTGGAAACCTTCTGCACGTCTGACCAGAACCAGAACCTCAGATTATTGCTTTTTGTTCCCTGAAGGAGGTCGAGTCCTCCCAACGTGACCATAACACCTGATTTACGTCCCCGCAACATGAGTAAAGCAACTGTACACACACACACACACACACACACACACACACACACACATCCTGGGGAGTCAGATTAAATCTGACATCCCACAATGCACTGCTGCGCCGCCCGGGCAGGACTCTGTGTTGGAGGGAGAGAGTTGCAGCTGGCCAGGAGGAGACGATGGGATGGATCGTCATGACGACGCTCCGGTCTGGTTAAGCCGAGCGTTTGTGTCTCAGTTCGGTTCATTTTCTGAACTTTAGTTTCCCTTAAAAGAAAAAAACAGATCTCTGGATGACTTTTACCAGCCGGTTTCAGAAGGAAAAGTCTTTGGCTGTGTTCCAAACCGCATACTTCTCCTACTACTCATACTAACTTTCTGAGTTAGTATGCGAGTTTGAGTAAGCAGAAGTTCCCGGATGCAGACTAGATTCTCCGAAATGTTGGGTATGCATCATGAGGTTACTACTCATACTCAAACTACCCAAGATAAAACGTAACGTGACGTCGCCGATCGTCATTTCCTGTCAAAACGGCAGTTTCAAGCTAGCTACAACGAGGGTAGGTTCACTTCCTGTTTTCAAAACAAAAGCACCAATTGTATGGTAATGGCTTTCCCTATGATAAAAGGCAACGGGTATTTTATTTTGTGAAAATAACCGGAAGTACGTTGCTCACTGCGGCTAGCTTTAGTAGCGCCGAATTCGTGGGAACAAAATGGTAAACAGCCGGTATTTTGTCAGGTTTTCAACACGTTGGGGATCTAAACGACTACTTTCTCTCCTGAAAATGTTTCAAATGTTGCTAAAGTTTACAGAGTTTAGAGCTTAAGGGAAATCAGCTTCAGGGCGGCTGATTTCGGCTCGGGCAGGAGCGAAATGCATTGTGGGTAAACGCTCTGCATACTGTCTGATTGATCAGTATGCAGTATGTAGTATGCGGTTTCGAACACAGCCTACTTCCATACTACATCCTCATCGATCAGACAGTATGCAGAGCGTTTACCCACAATGCATTTTTAGGCGTTTAGATCCCCAACGTGGCTGTTTTAGATGGGGAGGAAGAAGAAGAAGAAGAGGAATGAAAGGACGAAGGCAGATGTGGTTTGTTGGAGAACGAGTGTGTTGATTAGGTTTGGACGGGTGGAGGCTGAGAGAGGAGTAAGGGTGGAGCAAACGGGAAGATGAAAGGTGGAGGCTGTTTATAGATGAGAAAAGTTAAAATGAGGAAACGCCTGAAGGAGGATTAAAAGAAAGAGCTTCCATTTTTCCCTCCTCCTCCTCCTCTGATCCGTCCTGCTTCCATCAGAGTTTGGGAACAACCAGTTCTCTGCAGGTCTCCAGGGACCGAACCCCCACCCACATGCACTCCTTTCGCTGCTCCACCCGCTGCTTTCATGATAAACTCCAGCGGCTGCTTTCTGCAGTTTCAGGCTCTCTGGGTTGTGACAGACGGATCTTTCCCTCCTCTGGGTTCAGTTTCATTCTGCTGCTCTTATCCAGCCGCTCGGCTTTTCTTTTCTGGTTCTGTTGGAGGTTTCTGTCTCGTGCACTTTGGTCTCGTGCACTTTGGTCTCGTGCACTTTGGTCTCGTGCACTGCGGTCTCGTGCA
Source organism: Odontesthes bonariensis (assembly GCF_027942865.1). NCBI lineage: Eukaryota > Metazoa > Chordata > Actinopteri > Atheriniformes > Atherinopsidae > Odontesthes > Odontesthes bonariensis. Next base: position 2,171,277 of record NC_134507.1, on the reverse strand, counting down.
CTGCGGTCTCGTGCACTTTTACGGGCGCCGCTGGGGCGTTCTGCTAATTGGGAACAGCTGGGAGGTTGTGAGGATTCGCGGCCTTCTGAGCGCAGGTGCAGACGGTCCTGAGGCCTGAGAACACGTCATGAATCTGAGGTGCACGCACGTGGCGAGGAGCCATTTTTAGCCTCAGCCGTGCAGCACAAGCGCCGGACCGACCACATATAAAGCAGCGCGGCACCAAACCCTCCCTGTGAGGACAGAAAGTCAGCTCAACAGATGCAACAGATGAACAATCAGCTGTTTTTAAGCTTTTAATGAAAGAAAAAAGCTGTTTTTAAGCTTTTAATGAAGGAAAAAAGCTGTCTTTAAGCCTTTAATGAAGGAAAAAAGCTGTTTTTAAGCTTTTAATGAAGGAAAAAAGCTGTTTTTAAGCTTTTAATGAATGAAAAAGCTGTTTTTAAGCTTTTAATTAATGAAAAAAGCTGTTTTTAAGCTTTTAATGAAAGAAAAAAGCTGTTTTTAAGCCTTTAATGAAAGAAAAAAGCTGTTTTTAAGCCTTTAATGAAGGAAAAAACTGTTTTTAAGCTTTTTTTAATGATTAAAGCTGCTTTTAAGCTTTTAATGTAGGAAAAAAGCTGTTTTTAAGCCTTTAATGAAGGAAAAAAGCTGTTTTCAAGCTTTTAATGAAGGAAAAAAGCTGTTTTTAAGCTTTTAATGAAGGAAAAAAACAGTTTTTAAGCTTTTAATGAATGAAAAAAGCTGTTTTTAAGCTTTTAATGAAAGAAAAAAGCTGTTTTTAAGCTTTTAATGAATGAAAAAAGCTGTTTTTAAGCTTTTAATGAAGGAAAAAACTGTTTTTAAGCTTTTTTTATGATTAAAGCTGCTTTTAAGCTTTTAATGAATGAAAAAAGCTGTTTTTAAGCCTTTAATGAAGGAAAAAAGCTGTTTTCAAGCTTTTAATGAAGGAAAAAAGCTGTTTTTAAGCCTTTAATGAAGGAAAAACAGTTTTTAAGCTTTTTTTTTATGATTAAAGCTGCTTTTAAGCTTTTAATGAATGAAAAAAGCTGTTTTAAGCTTTTAATGATTGAAAAAAGCTGTTTTTAAGTCTTTAATTAAGGAAAAAAGCTGTTTTTAAGCTATTAATGAATGAAAAAGCTGTTTTCAAGCCTTTAATGAAGGAAAAAAGCTGTTTTTAAGCTTTTAATGAAGGAAAAAATTGTTTTTAAGCCTTTAATGAATGAAAAAAGCTGTTTTTAAGCTTTTAATGATTGAAAAAAGCTGTTTTTAAGCCTTGAATGAAGGAAAAAAGCTGTTTTTAAGCTTTTAATGAAGGAAAAAATTGTTTTTAAGCCTTTAATGAATGAAAAAGCTGTTTTTAAGCTTTTAATGAGTGACAAAAGCTGTTTTTAAGCTTTTAATGAATAAAAAAGGCTGTTTTTAAGCTTTTAGGACTTTAGCCTCTGGAGAAAAGCAGCAGGTGTCTGGTTTATTTTTCACTTTGCAGCAGGTTTAAGCTGTGACCAAAACGACTATGTTCAGGCTGCAGTAACTGAAAAGGTTAAAGGTCAAAGCAGCTAAATGTCCCGTTCAGGCTCCCGTAGCAGAAAGCCTTCTGAAGAGCCCTCTTGACCTCTTTATCTCCAGCTTCTCCTCTGACTCCTCACGTCTTTCCTTCCTCTTCACGTTCCTCCTTCACGCAGTTCTCTTCCATTATTTGAACTCTTTGCAGTTCCGTCTGCTCTTCACCTGCTGAGGGGAAACCAAACTTTCTGCCTCTGGCTGCTGCTCTAAAAAGAATCTGTTCTGCTTCTGTTCTGCCCTTTCTCGGCTCTTGATGCCCTGATTCTCTCTGTTCAGTGTCACAGATAGCGCCGCCCTCTGATAAGCAGTGGAAGGAGGTTATCTGCATCCTCCATCCTCCATCACTCCCGTTTACCTCTGACAAATTGTCCGTCTCTTTCTCGCCTGCCGCCCACAGACGCCCACTCTGCATCATTCCTGCTGCCTTTCAGTGGATGTTCAACAGCTCACAAACAGCAGCTCGTCTTAAAGGGACAGTTCGCCTCTTTAAAGGGACAGTTCGCCTCCTTAAAGGGACAGTTCGCCTCTTCTGACATGAAGCTGTGTAACATCCCATATCAGCAGCATCATTTCTGAACATCTTCTTACCCCCTGCTGCGTCCTGTGAGCAGAGTTCCAGCCTCGTTTTGGTGTTGATGAAGGTAGTCCGGCTAGTTGGCTGGGGTTTAAAAAATAAAGCGTCTTGCTTCTCAGAACAATATGCGCTCAACAGAGTAATACATTTGCATCACAAAATGGTTCTCCAGGAAAAAGTCAGACCTCACAATCTCTTGGCCCTATTTTCTCTCCCTTCGTATCACTGCCTGCTGCCTGCCGACAGCCGCGCCTGTTACGGTGTTTACTGCTCGGAAGCAGCGGACTGCTCGCTCTGCACGGTCTACACAGCACGCAGTGATAAGAATTTAATTTATTATTAATTATTTATTGTTTATTTATTATTTATTTATCATTTATTTATCATTTAATATTTTTTATAATTTAATAAATAATATTAAATTATTATTTGATAATATAATAATTATATTTATCATGATATTTTATTATAATTAATATATTTTGAAATATAATATTTTATAAAATATTATAAAAAAATAATATTTCATAACATATATTTTAAAATAATATATTGTAATACATTAAAATATTATAATCTTCTATTAAATATATATATATATCAGATATATTTTATACATGGCGCTAGCCGGAGAGAAAATAGTATTGAGAAGCAAAACGCTTTATTTTTTAAACCCCAGCCAACTAGCCGGACTACCTTCATCAACACCAAAACGAGGCTGGAACTCTGCTCACAGGACGCAGCAGGGGGTAAGAAGATGTTCGGAAATGATGCTGCTGATATGGGATGTTACACAGCTTCATGTCAAAAGAGGCGAACTGTCCCTTTAATTCTCTGCAGGATGTGTCATTTTCTCTCATCACTGGACTCTTTTTGACATGACCCTCCAACAGCTGCTTCTTCCACCCTAATTAGAAGCTTGTTTTGGATGTTAGAGGATCGGTGTGTTTCCTCTTCATCCCCACTGTGACACCAGCAGCTGGAAACCTGGACTTTCCGGACCTTTTCTGGTTCACGGAAAGTTCAGGGTTTGTCTGAAAGGTCGCGTCTCCACGCTGGAGAAACCTCAGCCAAGAGAAAAGGCCTCTCTTTCTCCCTCAGTTAGAGCTTAACCAGGGCTATTCAATTACAAATTCAGCTGGGCCAGAGTTTAAAACCGAGCCCTAAAGCTGGGCCGGACATTTTCAGCGGTCAGTAAGGAGGAGGTGACGACACATTTCAAACCAACACAAATATAATGTAATAACTTGTGATGTTTATTCATCATTTCCCCTCTTTGTATTTTTGTAAAACACATTTCAAAACTTTTAAATGAACTGAGGTAGTGGCAGTACTCTGACTCCTGAAATAACCCGGGCATTAAAACAAAAAGTGCACATCAGTGGTGATGAAACAGTTTTCCCTTTTGAAATGAAATGAACACATCTGACATGAGAACATCAAAAAGTGCGTTAAATAAATAGAACCTGAGGTAGCAGCAATGCTGTTTTTGACTTTAAAATACTAAAAAAAAATATTTAGTCTCCCTTTTGAAATGAAATGAAAGTAACATCCTGGTTATATCTGACCGTAGCACATGGGAAGGTGCGATAAACTGGATAAGAAAGAATCGTGTGGAGTTGGTGGTAAAATAAAACAGTATCTGTCCGTTAAAATGACGGTTTTCATCGTCAATTTTTCCTTTTGAGAGAGACGTACTTTTTCAGTTGGAGTTGAGTTGCTAACATGGTTCTATCAACGGCTGTGATCCAAACCGCATACTTCTCCTACTACTCATACTAACTTTCTGAGTTAGTATGCGAGTTTGAGTAAGCAGAAGTTCCCGGATGCATACTAGATTCTCTGAAATGTTGGGTATGCATCATGAGGTTACTACTCATACTCAAACTACCCAAGATGCAACGTAACGTGACGTCGCCGATCGTCATTTCCTGTCAAAACAGCAGTTTCAAGCTAGCTACAACGAGGGTAGGTTCACTTCCTGTTTTCAAAACAAAAGCACCAATTGTATGGTAATGGCTTTCCCTATGATAAAAGGCAACGGGTATTTTATTTTGTGAAAATAACAGGAAGTGCGTTGCTCACTGCGGCTAGCTTTAGTAGCGCCGAATTCTTGGGAACAAAATGGTAAACAGCCGGTATTTTGTCAGGTTTTCAACACGTTGGGGATCTAAACGACTACTTTCTCTCCTGAAAATGTTTCAAATGTTGCTAAAGTTTACAGAGTTTAGAGCTTAAGCGAAATCAGCTTCAGGCCGGCTGATTTCGGCTCGGGCAGGAGCGAAATGCATTGTGGGTAAACGCTCTGCATACTGTCTGATCGATGAGTATGTAGTATGCAGTATGTAGTATGCAGTATGTAATATGCGGTTTTGAACACAGCCAGTAACTTTCAAAACAACACGCTGGCTTGTGGTTGGTTGTGTGTCGCCAACTGTGTTTTTCATTGTTTTTCTCTGCTTTTTTTGGCTGAACCACAACTTGGGCCACTCGGGTGTTGCTTCTGGGCCGCATGTGGCCCGCGGGCCGCCGTTTAAACAGCCCTGGCTTAACCTCATCAGAGTGATGGAGTCTGACTGATGGTCCCCGGCCCCTCGCTCCATCTCGATGTGTTTTGTTGTCGCGCTCCAACGTCTGAAGCGTCTGGGCCGACAATCGTCCCATCTGTCTGCTCGCTCAGACACAGCAACCATTCAGATATGGATACAGGGAATAATCGTGCTGTTCATCAGAGAATATCACGTTTATCCCCGAGCCATTTGGCTGCCGTGTTTGGCTCGTCCGTCGGCCTTCGGGCTGTGGGTGGAAGCTCTGACTCGTGGGAAGATGCTCAGCCTCCGTTTCACAGCTTCCCATCTTAAAGTTGTGAAAACTGAATCGAGCTCCTGTTTTCTGGAGCGTCTTCAACACTCTGAGATCAGATCAGCGGAGCAGAAACTCACCTGAAGGGTTGGTCTGACATGTCTGTGAGAGGGGAGGCGGTTCTTACAGGAAAGAGCAGCAAACACACGTGGAAACGAGGCGTTTTTAGCTCCTCAGAAGTAGCCACATCCTGTAACTTCTGTTTTACTTCTAAACCCAAACACTTCGTCTCTTTGGGATTACAGGATGTTTTCCCCGGTATCTTCCACAAATATACAGATAAATCTAACCGTGTCGAAGCGGCAAAACAGCGGAAAGGTTAAACAACAGCTTTTACTTTTGAGAAGTGGTTTAAATAGGCACCTTCCCACTGTAGGAACCTTCTGCAGTTCCTAGAACCTTTTCAGGAACCGTTTTTTCCCTCATTCGGACATACAGGAACTAGGGACCAGGGCCCTAAGGAACTAGGGACCACGGCCCTCAGTTCCTGGAACCATTTCAGATCCTTCTCCTCAGCTGGGTCTTTTTGGGGGCTTTTGTGCTTTTCATGGATAGGACAGTTCAGAGAAACAGGAAGCAGGGGGCAGAGAGAGGGGGAATGACACGCAGCACAGGGCCGTCCGATGCGGGACTCCAACCGGGGCCAGCTATTATATTTTTTATTCTGTTTCTTACAGGCTTTTATATTGTAAAAGTCTGTCGCTCACAGGCTTTTATTTTGTAAAAGTCTGTCGCTCACAGGCTTTTATTTTGTAAGTCTGTAGCTCACAGGCTTTTATTTTGTAAAAGTCTGTTGCTCACAGGCTTTTATTTTGTAAAAGTCTGCTGCTGTCTGCTGTGGAACAGGAAAAGAAAGTAATCGGCGGATCCACCAAACATGGAGAAGGGTACGGAACTTTTACTCGGCCATTTTCATGTTAAAGTTCTTCCAGACGGCGGAGTCGACAGAACCAAAGTCATCTGTAAACACTGCCAAGTTGAATTGTCTTCTCAGCGTAGTAGTTCCAGTCTAAAATATCACTTAAAGGCAAAACACACAACTGATAGCAGCAAGTCATTCAAGGAAACAGACAGTGGAGCGAGGCTTCTACATAAAAACTACAGAAAGATGCTGATGTTAAAAGTGTGTTTGCACAACAAATGTTATGGCACTTTCATTCATATGGCAGCACATTTAAAATAAAGCTAAATGCTAAAAGCTATACACTACTTTTGGATTAATTTTTGGATTCTGCTTACAAATGCGATTAATTGTGATTAATCAGGGAAATCATGTGATTAATTAGATTAAACATTTTAATCGTTGCCCAGCCCTACTTTTAGGATAAAATCTGACTTCTCATCATGTAAAAACAAAGAATTTTTCCAAGAAATCTTGTGTTTACTGGGGCTTTGTTCAAAGAAAGGCCTCCAGTCACAGATCTTTGGTGGACCGGGGGTCCTCCGCCTGTCTGCCGGTGCAGAGGGTGGAGACGCTGTTTGTTTGGACAGGAGGAGCGCGGCCGGGAGGCTGCTTTTGGCTGCAGGCTGCAGTTGCATAATGGCAGGAAAACAGTGGGAGAGTTGGGACGGGGAACTGAGGGGTGGAGTGAGGAAGAGGAGGGGAACCCTGAAAGATGTGCTGCTCATCACGTCTCTGAAAGGATTGTTGACCGTAAACCCTGAACTCAGTGAGCTCTAAACCCTCCTTTCATCCCTTTGTTTGGAGTAAAACTGAAGATTTCAGGTTCTTTTGCACGTTTCTGTTGTATTTTGTATATTTTAGGTGAAAGTTTAACAGATTCCAGAGATTTTCTGTAAAGAGGCAAATTTAAAAACTTTGATTTGAACCACTCGGTCCTCCTGGAGGTTTGTTGGCAAAGATTTTGACTGTTTTGGAGGTTTTTCAGTTTTCACACCTGCAGCAGATTTTTTTCCTCTGGTCTTGAATAAGATATTTTTCCTTCTTTTCAATTTAATAAAAAAAAAACAAAAAGCAAGTTTTTCTACTTTTTGGCCTGTTTTTGGGATCTTTTGTGAGAAACAAAAACTTTATATATAATAAAAAAAAAACATCTCTGTAGCTCAAACTGATATAAAACACCAAACTCTTCTCTTTAAACAACATTATTAAACATTTTGAGCGTTTTTAGCTGCATAAATCAGGACTTTTCACAAAAAAAGATCAAACACGTAGGTTTAAAGGTTTAAAGGTTAAACTGCACAGAACATCTTAAATCTAATTTAATTCTATGAAACTACAGATTTAGCTCAGATTAGCTGGAGAATTGACGTAAACTTTCTGATGATGATGTTTCAGCTCACTTAAGGACAACTTCAACCAGGAATTTACTTACTTTTAATTCTGGTTTTTACCTTCGCCGCCTCACGGATCCGTGCACGTCCTCAGAAAGTAGCGCCGTGCATCCTTAAGCTGCGGTATGAAGGTGACCGGTGGGGGGCAGTTTGGGATGTCGGGTCACGGGGTCGGCAGACGTTCTGAAGACCAGCTTGTGGAGAAAGTCTGGAAATTAGCCGTTTCTTTACGATATTTTACAGAAACTGAAATGAGTTTCTTTCAGAGGGGGGCGGGGCTCAGCCTTAGAGAAAGGGGGAGGAGCTCCATCATCCAGGGGGAGGAGCTCCACGGTCCCGGGGGAGGAGCTCGGAGCAGAGCCGCTGCTCCTCCACATAGAAAGTAGTCAGCTGAGGTGGTTCACCTGGTCAGGATGCCTCCTGGTCGCCTCCTTTGGAGGTTTTCTGGGCATGTCGGGATAAAATCCTCCCTGGATTATGGATCTCATTAGGCCAGGGGGAGGAGCTCTCCATCCAGGGGGAGGAGCTGGATTATGTTTCCCATTAGGCCGGAAACATCTTGGAATCTGCCAGAAGGAGCTGGAGAGGGTTTCTGGGTTCCCTCACAGAAACGGAAACTAATGGAAAATGTTGGCGAAACAAAGCGGGATCAGTGCTGATGGTATTTTTTTTTTACCTGGCGTGTGGCCCCTGGTGGAATCCTCCGGTAACAGGCGTGGAATCCTCCGGTAACAGGCGTGGAACACGGGCAGCATCATGGAGCCGAAGCGTCTTTAATGTCCTCTGTGTGAAAATGTGCTCTTTGATCTGCAGAAACAAACACTTTGCTCTCAAAGTCGTCCCATCAACGATGGTTTAGTTAAAATATGTTTAAAAAAAAACTTTTTAAACAAACCGCACGCCATCCGATGTCACGAGTTAAATAAAACCGTCTTTGTGTGTGAATGAAAGACGGAAACCTAAAGAAATACTTCAGACTGTGTGCACAGAGGCTTCTTATCATTTAGAAACTAACTTTATTATACTTTAGTTTTCCAGCTCGAATCACTTGAATGCCAAGCAGATGGCGTCGATGACTTCCTGTGTTGATGGCGTGACCTCATGGCTCCATCTGAGTGGAGAAGTCACAGTAAAAGGTCTGAAAAACAAGCAGTAAAGTCCCGTGCACGTGGGCTCCCACCACACTATCCATCTCCTGGTTAATGTGCCTGGGTTGTATGTCACAGACTCGCTGGCTGTAAACAGAGTGGAAGTGTAACTGATGTTTACGTCTACAAAGCTTCGAGCACTTTGTCCGTCAGCTGGAAACACTCGCACACCGTTTTCACTTCCATTATATTAACAGGCCGTTAACATTACTGAGCACAGACGATTATGAGCTGATGAATGGAGCAGAACGATCCACAGAGCAGCATTAAAAGCTTGTTCATCCAGCCTGTTCCTGGGTGATGCAGATGAAACACAGGCAGCAGCACATTCAGGATCTTTATTTTCTGAATATGCTAAAAGATGACAGCCCTGCAGGTGGTGCACATGCTTGGATTAACATTTTAACATGTTAAGAAACCCTCGGTGTATTAATCACATATGAATATGTGCTCTGACATGATATGTGCTCCTGTGAAAAGGGTTATATTACGTTAAAAATCTCTTCTTCCTGTTCCTGGGAGCATATATCAGGGCGTCTGAAGTGTAAAACTCCTTCTTCCTGTTCCTGGGAGCATATATCAGGGCGTCTGAAGTGTAAAACTCCTTCTTCCTGTTCCTAGGAGCATATATCAGGGCGTCTGAAGTGTAAAACTCCTTCTTCCTGTTCCTAGGAGCAGATATCAGGGCGTCTGAAGTCACCAGCAGGTGTAAAACTCCCCAAAAACACAACCCTGGTATTTATTTAGTTCCCCTTTGTTTGAAAGTTCCTCATTAAACGAGCCGTTCTGATTTTCATAGCTAAAGTACGAAACTCCTTAAGTTGTCTCCGCCTCTCCCGCTAAGCCCCGCCCCCTCACATCCACCCTGCTGGATGGATGAAGCCAGCTTTTGGTGGAAATGTTCTGCTGTCAGATGCACTGAGGAGCATGCATCTTCCATCCAGCAGCAGCCTCAGAGGATATCAGAGCCCAGTGGATAAACTCTATCTGAGGCTAATGTTCCAGCAGAGTTAGCTACAGACTGTGGATGAACTCTATCTGAGGGTAATGTTCCAGCAGAGTTCGCTAAAGACTGTGGATTAACTCTATCTGAAGCTAATGTTCCTGCAGAGTTAGCTAAAGACTGTGGATGAACTCTATCTGAGGCTAATGTTCCAGCAGAGTTAGCTAAAGACTGTGGATAAACTCTATCTGAGGCTAATGTTCCAGCAGAGTTAGCTAAAGACTGTGGATGAACTCTATCTGAGGCTAATGTTCCAGCAGAGTTAGCTACAGACTGTGGATAAACTCTATCTGAGGCTAATGTTCCAGCAGAGTTAGCTAAAGACTGTGGATAAACTCTATCTGAGGCTAATGTTCCAGCAGAGTTAGCTAAAGACTGTGGATGAACTCTATCTGAGGCTAATGTTCCAGCAGAGTTAGCTACAGACTGTGGATGAACTCTATCTGAGGCTAATGTTCCAGCAGAGTTAGCTACAGACTGTGGATAAACTCTATCTGAGGCTAATGTTCCAGCAGAGTTAGCTAAAGACTGTGGATAAACTCTATCTGAGGCTAATGTTCCAGCAGAGTTAGCTAAAGACTGTGGATGAACTCTATCTGAGGCTAATGTTCCAGCAGAGTTAGCTACAGACTGTGGATGAACTCTATCTGAGGCTAATGTTCCAGCAGAGTTAGCTACAGACTGTGGATGAACTCTATCTGAGGCTAATGTTCCAGCAGAGTTAGCTACAGACTGTGGATGTGCAGCAGCCACTTTTCATCCCACTGTTTTAACAACTTGGTCCAGTTCAACGCTGGACTGAAGAAACTGAGCCACAGAGAGGGATCAGTTCCAGCTCTCAGAGCCTGACTCAGGGACTCTTTAACGGGTCAGATTAAAGCAGTCCAACATTTGCTGCTTCCTCTGGTCATCAATCCATCCTCTGTCTCCATCCTGGGTGTCACTGCTCAGATTTCTGTCGGTGTGCACGTCTGAGCTGCATCAAACACGCTGCTGTGCTCTGAGGCGAGTGGAAGTCATCTCTGGATTTAATGGGCTGTCAGACTGTGGGCGTGGACAGCCAGCTTTGTGAGTGATCAGACTCAATGTTAAGGTCAGAATCTGGTTTATGTTCATGTGTGTCCTTTGAAATATAGAAAAGAAAGATGTGTGTGTGTCTGTTCTGAGGCTGACGCAACACCGTGACATCTCTATTTCCTGCTTGAACAAAGGATGCTGTGTCCTCAACTGTTATTGAAGGACCAGACACACACACACAACACTCAGGACGCTCATTGATAATTAATAGACGCTCTGAAAGCTTCATATTTAAAAGCACATGAGTCCTTAAGTGCCTCCTGAGCTGTATCTACAGGGTGGAGTGTTTAGTGGTTCTGTGTTTAGAGTAAAGACGTCAGCAGAAACGGTTTTGGAGACTAAATGATACGATGCAGAGGTCGTCTGTGAACATGCAGCACGCATGAGATGCAGCACATGAGATGCAGCACATGAGATGCAGCACATGAGATGCAGCACACATGACATGCAGCACATATGAGATGCAGCACATATGAGATGCAGAACATGAGATGCAGCACACATGCAGCACACATGCAGCACACATGCAGCACACATGCAGCACACATGCAGCACACATGCAGCACACATGCATCACACATGCAGCACACATGCAGCACACATGCAGCACACATGCAGAACACATGCAGCAAACATGCAGCACACATGCAGCACACATGCAGCACACATGCAGCACACATGCAGCAAACATGCAGCACACATGCAGCACACATGCAGCACACATGCAGCACACATGCAGAACACATGCAGAACACATGCCGAACACATGCAGCACACATGACATGCAGCACATATGAGATGCAGCACATATGAGATGCAGAACATGAGATGCAGAACATGAGATGCAGCACACATGCAGCACACATGCAGCACACATGCAGCACACATGCAGAACACATGCAGCACACATGCAGCAAACATGCAGCACACATGCATCACACATGCAGCACACATGCAGCACACATGCAGCACACATGCAGCACACACGCAGAACACATGCAGAACACATGCAGCACACATGACATGCAGCACATATGAGATGCAGCACATATGAGATGCAGAACATGAGATGCAGAACATGAGATGCAGCACACATGCAGCACACATGCAGCACACATGCAGCACACACGCAGCACACACGCAGCAAACATGCAGCAAACATGCAGCACACATGCAGCACACATGCAGCAAACATGCAGCACACATGCATCACACATGCAGAACACATGCAGCACACATGCAGCACACATGCAGCACACATGCAGCACACATGCAGCACACATGCAGCACACATGCAGCACACATGCAGTACACATGCAGTACACATGCATCACACATGCAGAACACATGCAGCACACATGCAGAACACATGCAGCACACACGCAGCACACATGCAGCACACACGCAGCACACACGCAGCAAACATGCAGCACACATGCAGCACACATGCAGAACACATGCAGTACACATGCAGAACACATGCAGCAAACATGCAGCAGACATGCATCACACATGCAGAACACATGCAGCACACATGCAGCACACATGCAGCACACATGCAGCACACATGCAGCACACATGCAGCACACATGCAGCACACATGCAGCACACACGCAGCACACACGCAGAACACACGCAGCACACACGCAGCACACATGCAGAACACACGCAGCACACACGCAGCACACACGCAGCACACATGCATCACACATGCAGAACACATGCAGCACACATGCAGCACACATGCAGCACACATGCAGCACACATGCAGCACACACGCAGCACACACGCAGCAAACACGCAGCACACACGCAGCACACACGCAGTACACATGCAGCAAACATGCAGCACACATGCAGCACACATGCAGAACACATGCAGCACACATGCAGCACACACGCAGCACACACGCAGAACACATGCAGAACACATGCGGCACACATGACATGCAGCACATATGAGATGCAGCACATATGAGATGCAGAACATGAGATGCAGAACATGAGATGCAGCACACATGCAGAACACATGCAGAACACATGCAGCACACATGCAGCACACATGCAGCACACATGCAGCACACATGCAGCACACACGCAGCAAACACGCAGCACACATGCAGTACACATGCAGCAAACATGCAGCACACATGCATCACACATGCAGAACACATGCAGCACACATGCAGTACACATGCAGTACACATGCAGTACACATGCATCACACATGCAGCACACATGCAGCACACATGCAGCACACATGCAGAACACATGCAGCACACATGCAGAACACATGCAGCACACATGCAGCAAACATGCAGCACACATGCAGCACACATGCAGAACACATGCAGCACACATGCAGCACACACGCAGCACACACGCAGCAAACATGCAGCAAACATGCAGCAAACATGCAGCACACATGCAGCACACATGCAGCACACATGCAGCACACATGCAGCACACATGCAGCACACATGCAGCACACATGCAGCAAACATGCAGCAAACATGCAGCACACATGCAACACACATGCAGCACACATGCAGCACACATGCAGAACACACGCAGCACACACGACATGCAGCACATGAGATGCAGCACATGAGATGCAGAACACATGCAGAACACATGCAGCACACATGACATGCAGCACATATGAGATGCAGAACATGAGATGCAGAACATGAGATGCAGCACACATGCAGCACACATGCAGCACACATGCAGCACACACGCAGCACACACGCAGCAAACATGCAGCACACATGCAGCACACATGCAGTACACATGCAGCAAACATGCAGCACACATGCATCACACATGCAGAACACATGCAGCACACATGCAGCACACATGCAGTACACATGCAGAACACATGCAGCACACATGCAGAACACATGCAGCACACATGCAGCACACATGCAGCACACATGCAGCACACATGCAGCACACACGCAGCAAACACGCAGCACACACGCAGCACACATGCAGAACACATGCAGAACACATGCAGTACACATGCAGAACACATGCAGCAAACATGCAGCACACATGCATCACACATGCAGAACACATGCAGCACACATGCAGCACACATGCAGCACACATGCAGCACACATGCAGCACACATGCAGAACACACGCAGCACACATGCAGAACACATGCAGCACACATGCAGCACACATGCAGAACACACGCAGCACACACGCAGCACACATGCAGCACACATGCAGCACACATGCAGCACACATGCAGCACACATGCAGCACACATGCAGAACACATGCAGCACACATGCAGCACACATGCAGCACACATGCAGCACACATGCAGCAAACATGCAGAACACATGCAGCACACATGCAGAACACACGCAGCACACATGCAGCACACATACACGACCACGCTAACATGAGCCAATGAATACTTCAGTGTAAAGTTATCAAATATAGATCTGGGTCACCAGCTGCTGCTCTGATTCTGTAAAGTCCTGAAATTCAGTTCATGTTGAAAAGAGCAACAGAAACGGGCTTCGGTAATAACTCTTTCTACTTTATTGTAGTTGATGTGGCTGTATTCATGAGGTGGGCCTCCGTGAGCAGCTTAGATTCATAATTCCAGTTTGATTCCGTCTGTTTGGCAGAGATTTAATAAAATGTGAAATGTTTAACTGTGGATCAATGAGCTGATCAATGAGCTGATCAGTTTGAGTCTGGGACCAGCGTTGAATAAAAGCTGTTTCTTTGAGTTCTCTCTGGTCTCTTTGTCTCCATCTGAACAAAACAACTCGGCTGAGTGAGCTAATGTGACCTGATGACTTATTGATGGCGAGCCGGTCTGCTCTGCCTGGCTTCCTGTGAGGAGCTGTTGGCTTTGGTTTAAGCCTTCGGGTTTATCATCACAGGTTTAGGTTTTCTGTTGCTCGGTTCAGGGCAGAACTGCTGGAAAACCGTTTGGATCCGACTGAAATGGCGCCTGGACGGGTGGTTTTGTGCGATGGTTTAACTTTGTTTTGAAGTAAAAACATAAATGAATGGAGACTGATCACAGTGGCTGAACTGATTTTTTTTTTTGGTTGATGGGTCGGTTTCTAATGCTTCTCAGTGTAACCCGGGTGTCTGTGCTGCTGTAATTACATCTTTAATGTTGAAATTAGGTTCCTATTAGTGTCGGATAATCCTGAAAAAGCACCTTTATCCACTCTCATTTTATCTACCACCTTATGTTAGATCAGCATCTGTGATTGGCTGGAATCTTTGGCTAGGAATCGTTTTTTTATGGGCAGTTTAAACAGTTTAAAGCTGCTTTTAAAGCTGTGGGTGTAAAACTGGTCCCAGGAGGCCTCGTCAGACTGGGACATCCCAGACTGGAGCGAGGCGGTCAAACCTCAGCGAGCTGCTGCTGGCCGGATCAATCTGTCTGCTCGCCATCACTAAACACACGCACGTGCACGTGCACACACTTTAACCGCAAAGAGCTGCGTGTGAGCCTGTTTTCGGATGATTACTCTGCTGTGACTTCAAAGTCTCCATTAAACACATGAAATTGGGTGTTTTTTTTGTGCTTTTTGACGTCACATTTGATTCTTCTGGGAGAGTTTTCATGTTTCCACGCAGCTGTTTTTATGAGCTAATGCTAACACGTGCATTAAAACTGTGGGATGTTTCTCACACTTCTGACACGACTTGATGCAGGTGAAACCTTCCTGAAAGCAGAACAGCAGCATGCATCACCCGCAGCCACAAACATCCGTCTCATCCCTCCTGTGGATGCTGCACGGACATGTGATCCGTGGCTGGTCATAAACTGGAGATAATTACATCTAAACCTGGTTTTAATTAGCTTCCCGTCCCCTCGGTCTCTTTGGGACTTCAGAAAATCCAAAGTTTTGAAGCACTTTGTAAAACGTTTCACTGTGAAAAAAGGGGAAAGAAAATAATAATAATAAAAAAGAAAAAATAAATAAAAGAAAATATGATTCTGGCTCAAAAAAAAAAGAAAACTTATTTTCTGAGTGGAAAAAAGGGGGAAAAAGAAAAGATAAATAAATAAAATACAACATGATTCTGGTTTAAATAAAAAAAAAAAACAACTTCTTTTCTGCATGAAAAAATAAATAATAAATAGATAAAATAAAATAGAAAATAAATAAAATAAAATATGATTCTGGCTCCAAAAAAAAAAAGAAAACTTCTTTTTGTGAAACATTTTTTCTTCTTTTAATTGTCTTAGTGAAACAGTCGCAGTTTAAAAACCAGACAATGAGACGATCTTCATGTTCAAAGCGAAGAAGAACAGAAGCAGATCGTATCCATGGTAACGGTCCATACGCTTAAATAAAATGAAGTAAAGAAGAACACAATGAGACAGGAACTTTGGGTACTTTAGGTTTTTCAGTGTAAAAAGGATCCTCACACATCTGAAGAAAGATTTCCCAGCTTGTGTCCCACAGCTCGGGTGACGTGCACTTTTCCTGCTGCAGATAACAGATTTAGATGATGATAATAACGGGTGGAAACGCTCTCGGTTTTTCTTTCCACTTCCTTTTTTTTCCTCTTTCCATTCACTGGTGCTCGCTCTTCCAGCCTGATCTCATCCTCTGTGACTGCTGACACATTCCTCTGCTCCCAGCCCTTTATTCCCTCTCTTTGTCACTTTGTGTGTGTCGGATATTTTCTCACATGACGGAGCAGAGAGGCCCCGGAAACCAGCCGAAAGGCTTCAGCTCAGCCAGTTTAAGACCACTGGAGCTCACATTTTGTTGCTCTAAACTAACCCAACTAGCATTTTGGAGCTGCAGCCTGAACCTGGAAGTTTGTGTAAGATATGCTGTCCAGATAATCTGCTTAATCTAACATCTTACTACATGAATAACAAACTTTCACCTGATCGGTCACCCAGGTTGAACACTTTGTAGAGAAAAGTGTCCAAATGATGAAGAGCAGCTTTATTCAGGAGTTTAACAGGATTCCTGGTGGGTTTTAAGGGTTCTTTGGCCGTTAAAGGCCTTTATTCAACAGGAAAGGGGGCAAAGATCGGGGGAAGACTTCGGGTCGGGATTCGAACCCGGTTGAAAAACTCCAGCTCGACTAGTTTATTAATCTCTATGATGATCCCCGAAAGGAAAACGCCCAGAGGGGAGCATGAGAGGCGCAACGATGATGTCATTAGCAAGAATTACAGCTCGAAATACACCAAAAGGGGGAATTAGGCACCAAACACTGGCAACCACAATAATAAATCAAAATCAAATTTATTTGTAGCACATTTCATGTACAAAACAATTCAAAGTGCTTCACATAAAATAAAAGCATTGCAGCAGGGAGTGGAAGAAGCATTAAAAATACATAAAAGAATATAAAGAGAAACAAATAAAATCATTTAAATGAATTTAAAAACAAGCAACAGTCCAGATAAGTTCATGCATAGACACATGAGAACAGAAATGTTTTTAACCTGGATTTAAAAATGTCTCCATTTGGTGAAAGTTTAATCTCCACTGGCAGTTTGTTCCACTTGTTTGCAGCATAACAGCTAAATGCTGCTTCTCCATGTTTAGTCTGGACTCTGGACTGGACCAGCTGACCTGAGTCCTTGGATCTCAGAGCTCTGCTGGCTTTATATTCTCTGAACACATCACAGATGGAAACCTTTTAACATATATTCTGTGACTGACTGGAAGCCAGAGTAAAGATTTTAAAGCTAGCCCTAAATATGACAGAAAATTAATTTTCTGTCTTTTAATTTTAGGTTTAAAACATAAAAATCTCGCGTTGGACTCATAAAAAGAGAAAAAGAAGGATCTGTAAGTGCTGACCAGCTGCAGTTTGATGCTGCTGAGAGGCAAACTGAAGATTATATCTAATATTTCTGACTAATTACCCTGTGCAGATGGAGCATTTAAACTTAAAGGAAGTCCCTTTTTATCTGGAAACGGCTTCATGGGACAACAGATTCTGATTATGTTCCAGGAATACGACCCTTTAAGTCGTTGTGAGTGTGACGGCGTGTGTCGTGTCAAAATGGCGTCCAGTAACGTGGCGTATTTTAGCTGCACGTGCCAGGCTCCACAGTGTTGATCCTGTGGATAAACCCGGCTTCTATAAACCGTTCCAGTCGTTGTTCGTGTTCCTGTGGGAAGGAAACGGCTGAACTACGGAAGCCCGGAGGGAGCTGCAGAGCTGGGAGTTAAAGGGAAAGTGGCTTTGAGTTTCCAGGCTCTGCATCAGTCTGTCCTCTGGTGGAAGGACGGAGGCCTGAGGGGGGTTCAGGGGCACCTTCACATCCAGATCCAGATGGGATCGAACATCTGGAGATGACATCATGTGACGGGGGATTAGAGCTCTCTGATTGGACGATCAGGAGGGGAGTGAAAGCAGCTGAAATCTGCTCACAAACATCAGAGTCGCACGTTAGTATCGGCCGTTTTTACAGAGAAGAATCCAAACAAAGAGGACTTTGTAAAACGTTTCACTCAGAAAACTTCTTTTCTGAGTGGAAAAAAGGGGGGAAATAAAAATAAATATATCATAAAATAAAATATCATTCTGGCTCAAAAAAATTGAGGGCAATTTATTTTTGAAAAAGGGGGGAAAAAGAAGAAAAATAAATTAAAATAAATAAAATAAAATAAAATATGATTCTGGCTCAAAAATAAAAAATACTTATTTTCTGAGTGGAAAAAAGGGGAAAAAAATAAATTAAATTAAAAAAAAAAAAAGAAATATGATTCTGGCTAAAATAAATCAATAATAAAACTTATTTTCTGAGTGTAAAAAAAAAAGGGGGGGGGAATCAATTAAAAAATCAATCAATAAATAAAACATGATTTTGGCTCCAAAAAAAAAGCAAACTTCTTTTTGTGAAACATTTTTTCTTCTTTTAATCGTCTCAGTGAAACAGTCCAAGGTAACGGCACATGCGCTTCAATAAAAAGAAGTAAAGAAGAACACAATGAGGCAGGAACTTTGTGAAACTTTAGGTTTTACAGTGTGAAACGGATCCTCACATCTAATTCATCTCTGAAGATAAAACATTTCCCGACTTGTTTCACTGTTCAGGAAATGTTTGTGTTTTTGGCCCACTCAGCTATTGATTGATCAGCGTAACCATGGCAACCGCTAACTGCATCAGCAGTTTACCGGATCAGGTAACCTGATTAACGGGAGCAGAGATGCTCGCTGTCCCGCAGGCTGTAACGGAAGCAGAGCCGGGAGGATTTAAACTCATGTTTCCAGCTTCTGTTGGGGAGAATCGGCCGTTTTTACAGAGAAGAAGCTTTTAAGGCGGACAGCCAGGGTTAAATCCACCTTAAACACCAGCGCAGCTGAGTATAAAGTGGAGCTGGTGTCATTTGTGCTCATTGTGTCATCACGTCATCCTGCTGCTTCCCAGATGTTGGCTCTGATGCAGATGTTTGCTGAGTGGAAAAAGGTTCAGTCAGAGTCTCTTAAGGTGGAAATCGCCCCTTCTTCTCACTGTGGTTTCCATGGTTACCGGTGTGTTTCAGGAAGTTCTGCCGCCTGCTGTTTCTGAACGTGTTGAAAACCGAGTGGAAGTTTTTTAGGGTTCAGCTGAGACGGAGCAAGATGTTTGGAGAAGTTCTGACGGGCAGTTTTACACTTTTTATTGGGAAAAAAAAGATTTATGGTTCAACCTTTATGAAAATGCTTCCAGCGGAGCCAGATTTCTGGGATCTGAGGCCGTTTGAGTCGCTGCAGCTCAACTTTCCTCGTATCTGAAATCCTGAAACGGTTTCTGAGGCGCTTCAGAGACGAGTTAAACGGCTTTAAAAGATATTTAACTGATGTTTTACCTGTTAACACGCAGCGTCTGAACTTCAGAACCAAAAATCCAAAGTTTCGAAGCACTTTGTAAAAAGTTTCACTCAGAAAACTTATTTCCTGAGTGGAAAAAAAAAGGGGAAAAATAAATAAATGAGTAAAAAATAGAGGTGCACCGAATATTCGGCAACCGAAAATATTCGGCCGAAAACACAAAAAAAACCCCACTTTCGGCCGAATCGGAGGCCGAATAGTGGAGACGCAAAATTACTTCCAGGCGGCGGAGTCGACAGAACCAAAGTCATCTGTAAACTCTGCCAATATGCCGCCCTTTGATTGGATGCGAGACTCCGGTTCTTCTCACAGATGTTTATTAACGCCACATCAACACCGTAGAACTAAATGTTCAAGTAAACAAAATAAAAGACAACATTAGTTGTTGTAATCATTAAAGAAATAGCATTCTTAGCATTGTCGCTGGTACCAATAAGTAATCAAAGTAATACTGGCCACTTTAGCTGCTTCTCAACCAGCGGCAGAGTCATTCCCCAGAGGCAATCTGCAGGGTCAGAACTAGGATTCTTTAACTTCCACTTCTCCTCTGCATCACATTCACACAGTTACAGCAAACACCACCAAGCATGGAGTAATAAAATAAAGAGAAACTAGCAGGTAACATCACGTTACAGGTGCTCCTCGGTCTCTGTGTGAAGCTAACGGAGCTAACCGGCGCTACTTCCTGTTTTACTTGTTTCAACATAAAAGCATGTATTTCAAAATACATTTTAAAAAAAACTCCTGCATTTACAGCCAAGTTGAATTGTCTTCTCAGCGTAGTAGTTTCAGTCTAAAATATCACTTAAAGGCAAAACACACAAACTACAAAAAATGCTGCCACTGTTCCTGAAGGAGCAGGCTACCTAGACTCTATGCCAAAAAGGACACTCAGATAATTTGTTATATTGCATGTTTTTACATTTTTGTGTTGGAACGCTTTATAATATGTTGTATTTTTTGTTGTTGTATGAAATGAATGAAAAAAACCCCAGAATGAATTGAAAATGGGAATTAATGAAACTTATCTCTAGTTATTAGTTATAGTTATTAGTAATAACTTTTGAAGATTTCAAATAAACATTTATTTTCTTTGAAAAACATGTCTAAACATTTATTGTAAGGCGTAGATTTAAGCAATATTTAAAAATGGTGAAAAATCTAACTTTTGATAACTTAACTGAACTGTAATATTCGGTTTCGGTATCCGGCCAAGTGATTAATTATTATTCGGTTTCGGCCACAAATTTTCATTTCGGTGCACCTCTAGTAAAAAGTTATAATAAATAAATAAATAATAATAATAAAAAAATAATAATATGATTCTGGCTAAAAAACAACTAAAAAAAAAAACTTCTTTTGTGAAACAGTTTTTCTTCTTTTAATCGTCTTTGTGACACAGTCGCTGTTTAAAAACCAGACAATGAGACGATCTTCATGTTCAAAGCGAAGAAGAACAGAAGCAGAACTTTTTATTTTACGCTTAAATAAAAAGAAGTAACGAAGAACACAATGAGACAGAAACTTTGTGAAACTTTAGGTTTTACAGTGTGAAACGGATCCTCACATCTAATTCATCTCTGAAGATAAAAACATTTCTTGTGTTCCACTGTTCAGGAAACGTTTGGATGGAACTGAATCTTTTTAATTCGACCTTCAGCTTCAGTCAGTTTGTCCTTTTTGTTTGTTTAGCTGCTGATTTGGATTCTTCCAACGTGGATAAATGAGGATTATTTCAGGATTCTGTTGGATATCATGAGGATTTAAGCATCATTTCCATCCTGAGAGCCAGAAGCATCTCGGGTCTGTAGGAACCGGGTTCTGCTTCAGTTTCTTTGTGCAAACTTCCTCAGTTTAGTTTCTGTTTGGAAAGTCGAAGGAGAAATGAGGACACGACCGAAGACTCCATCATTCAGCTGGTTCTGCTCCTCAGGAGGAAACCTGTTGGGTTAGGGTTGTTTATCGCTTTATTATAGCTTTATTATAGCTTTATTATCGCTTTATTTTCACCTTATTACCACCTTATTATCACCTTATTAACACTTTATTATCACCTCATTATCACCTTATTATCACCTTAATTTCACATTATCGCTTTATTATAGCTTTATTATCGCATTATTATCACCTTACTATCACCTTATTATCACCTTATTATCACCTTAATTTCACATTATTGCTTTATTTTCACTTTATTATCACCTTATTATCACCTCATTATCACCTCATTATCACCTCATTATCACCTCGTTATCACCTCGTTATCACCTTATTATCACCTTAATTTCACATTATTGCTTTATTTTCACCTTATTAGCACCTTATTATCACTTTATTATCACTTTATTATCACCTTACTATCACCTTACTATCACCTTAATTTCACATTATCGCTTTATTATAGCTTTATTATAGCTTTATTATCGCTTTATTTTCACCTTATTACCACCTTATTATCACCTTATTAACACTTTATTATCACCTTATTATCACCTTATTATCACCTTAATTTCACATTATCGCTTTATTATAGCTTTATTATCGCATTATTATCGCCTTACTATCACCTTATTATCACCTTATTATCACCTTAATTTCACATTATTGCTTTATTTTCACCTTATTAGCACCTTATTATCACTTTATTATCACTTTATTATCACCTTACTATCACCTTACTATCACCTTATTATCACCTTATTATCACTTTATTATAACCTTATTATAACCTTATTATCACCTTACTATCACCTTACTATCACCTTATTAGCACCTTATTAGCACCTTATTATCACCTTATTATCACCTTATTATCACCTTACTATCACCTTACTATCACCTTATTAGCACCTTATTATCACTTTATTATAACCTTATTATAACCTTATTATCACCTTATTATCACCTTATTATCAACTTACTATCACCTTACTATCACCTTACTATCACCTTAGTAGCACCTTATTATCACCTTATTATCACCTTATTATCACCTTACTATCACCTTATTATCACCTTACTATCACCTTACTATCACCTTATTATCACCTTATTATCACCTTATTATCAACTTACTATCACCTTACTATCACCTTACTATCACCTTACTATCACCTTATTATCACCTTACTATCACCTTACTATCACCTTATTATCACCTTACTATCACCTTATTATCACCTTATTATCACCTTACTATCACCTTACTATCACCTTATTATCACCTTACTATCACCTTATTATCACCTTATTATCCTTCTTTGGTTCTGGCGGGTCAGGCTGCTGCCCTACATGTGTGGCCTACATAGCGCTGCAGAGGGGCAGCGTGATGGATGACTTCCTGTTCCACGTCCCAGATATCCTCTCACACCTGAGTGTCTTTGCTTTACGGAGCTCCAAACTGACAGTTTCTGGGTTTTTGTGCATCATTCTGCATGGATGCAGCAATAAAACGACACTTTGGCCTCTTTAAAGCAGGATTTCCTGGAGTCAGCGATAAAGTTCCACTGTTTCATTATGAGGCCGATGTTTCGTAAAGCTTCAGATTTTATGAATTTACCAGAGAGAGCGAATGATTTCCAACGTTTCCTAGAGTTGAAGGTAATAATAGAGTGTAATATAATATTTATAATATATTTATACTCCTATAATATATAATATAAATGTAATAGAGTCGACAGAGGAGGAAGAAGACGACATTTTTAACGACAGCTAACCGTGACTCAGACTGTAAGATCCAGAGAGTTGCCCTTCAGTAAAGGGATGATGGAAGAGAGGTGGAGATCAGACTTTAGGTGTAGAAGTGTGAATGAATGAGTTCAGAGTGATTACAACACAAGTCGGGCGTTGACTCGCCCGGATTTTAAGGAACAGCTTTGAGGAAACTCTGTGTCGTTTGTTCTTTGGATGTGAAAGTATTTCAGAGTTTGGTGAAAGCTGGCAGAGTAACGGGCCTCTTTGGATTCTTCCAGCTCGACCATCATTCCCAGTTTAAGCTGCTCTTAAATCCGGATTTCTTTCTCTTTTACGGTTAAAGTTTTTATTTTCTGAGTGAAAAAAAAGGAAAGAAAAGAAAAATTAAAAAATAAATAAATTTTTAAAAAAAACTTATTTTCTGAGTGACAAAAAAGGGAAAAATAAACTAATAAATAAATAATAAAAAATAAAATAAAATAGAATATGATTCTGGCTCAAAAGAAAAAGATCTTATTTTCTGAGTGAAAAAAGCTGTAGATTTTCAGGTCTAAGACTCTTCTGTGGTGTCTCTAATGTGTCCTTCTGTTTTTCTTTTTTAATAATTTTTTTTTTTTAATTAATTAATTTAAAACGGGGACAATGCACAAAAGCATTAATCTTGGGAGAAGAGATGCCTTGTGCCAGGTTGTAGCAACATTTGCTCATTTCCACCTGTAGTCCCTGTAGGCACGTGAGGTCAGAACAGATTAAGATTGTAATATATGACACATAAAAGTAATATGCAGACCATAATATTTAAAAAATAGACAAAATACACTGACAAAAAAGAAAAAGGAAAACAGGAAACGAAGGCGCCAAAATCATGAAGTGCATCACACATTCAAACCCGAGCACACACACAGATACAGTTCAGTTTGTGTTCTGGGTTCTGTGGCGCCTCTAACGTGTCCTTCTGGGTTCAGTTTGTGTTCTGGGTTCTGTGGCGTCTCTAACGTGTCCTTCTGGGTTCAGTTTGTGTTCTGGGTTCAGTTTGTGTTCTGGGTTCTGTGGCGCCTCTAACGCGTCCTTCGGGGTTCAGTTTGTGTTCTGGGTTCTGTGGCGTCTCTAACGCGTCCTTCTGGGTTCAGTTTGTGTTCTGGGTTCTGTGGCGCCTCTAACGCGTCCTTCGGGTTTCAGTTTGTGTTCTGGGTTCTGTGGCGTCTCTAATGCGTCCTCCTTCTGGGTTCAGTTTGTGTTCTGGGTTCTGTGGCGCCTCTAACGCGTCCTCCTGGGTTCAGTTTGTGTTCTGGGTTCAGTTTGTGTTCTGGGTTCTGTGGCGTCTCTAACGCGTCCTTCTGGATTCAGTTTGTGTTCTGGGTTCTGTGGCGTCTCTAACGCGTCCTTCTGGGTTCAGTTTGTGTTCTGGGTTCTGTGGCGTCTCTAACGCGTCCTTCTGGGTTCAGTTTGTGTTCTGGGTTCTGTGGCGTCTCTAACGCGTCCTCCTTCTGGGTTCAGTTTGTGTTCTGGGTTCTGTGGCGTCTCTAACGTGTCCTTCTGGGTTCAGTTTGTGTTCTGGGTTCAGTTTGTGTTCTGGGTTCTGTGGCGTCTCTAACGCGTCCTTCTGGGTTCAGTTTGTGTTCTGGGTTCTGTGGCGTCTCTAACGCGTCCTTCTGGATTCAGTTTGTGTTCTGGGTTCAGTTTGTGTTCTGGGTTCTGTGGCGTCTCTAACGCGTCCTTCTGGGTTCAGTTTGTGTTCTGGGTTCTGTGGCGTCTCTAACGCGTCCTCCTTCTGGGTTCAGTTTGTGTTCTGGGTTCTGTGGCGTCTCTAACGCGTCCTTCTGGGTTCAGTTTGTGTTCTGGGTTCTGTGGCGTCTCTAACGCGTCCTCCTTCTGGGTTCAGTTTGTGTTCTGGGTTCTGTGGCGTCTCTAACGCGTCCTTCTGGGTTCAGTTTGTGTTCTGGGTTCTGTGGAGTCTCTAACGTGTCCTTCTGGGTTCAGTTTGTGTTCTGGGTTCTGTGGAGTCTCTAACGTGTCCTTCTGGGTTCAGTTTGTGTTCTGGGTTCTGTGGCGTCTCTAACGCGTCCTTCTGGGTTCAGTTTGTGTTCTGGGTTCTGTGGCGTCTCTAACGCGTCCTTCTGGGTTCAGTTTGTGTTCTGGGTTCTGTGGCGTCTCTAACGCGTCCTTCTGGGTTCAGTTTGTGTTCTGGGTTCTGTGGCGCCTCTAACGCGTCCTTCTGGGTTCAGTTTGTGTTCTGGGTTCTGTGGCGCCTCTAACGCGTCCTTCTGGGTTCAGTTTGTGTTCTGGGTTCTGTGGCGCCTCTA
The DNA here is from genome assembly GCF_027942865.1 of Odontesthes bonariensis. NCBI lineage: Eukaryota > Metazoa > Chordata > Actinopteri > Atheriniformes > Atherinopsidae > Odontesthes > Odontesthes bonariensis. Next base: position 2,145,915 of record NC_134507.1, on the reverse strand, counting down.
ACGCGTCCTTCTGGGTTCAGTTTGTGTTCTGGGTTCTGTGGCGTCTCTAACGCGTCCTTCTGGGTTCAGTTTGTGTTCTGGGTTCTGTGGCGCCTTTAACGCGTCCTTCTGGGTTCAGTTTGTGTTCTGGGTTCTGTGGCGCCTCTAACGCGTCCTTCGGGGTTCAGTTTGTGTTCTGGGTTCTGTGGCGCCTCTAACGTGTCCTTCTCGGTTCAGTTTGTGTTCTGGGTTCTGTGGCGTCTCTAACGCGTCCTTCGGGGTTCAGTTTGTGTTCTGGGTTCTGTGGCGTCTCTAACGCGTCCTTCGGGGTTCAGTTTGTGTTCTGGGTTCTGTGGCGTCTCTAACGCGTCCTTCTGGGTTCAGTTTGTGTTCTGGGTTCTGTGGCGTCTCTAACGCGTCCTTCTGGGTTCAGTTTGTGTTCTGGGTTCTGTGGCGCCTCTAACGCGTCCTTCTGGGTTCAGTTTGTGTTCTGGGTTCTGTGGCGTCTCTAACGTGTCCTTCTGGGTTCAGTTTGTGTTCTGGGTTCTGTGGCACCTCTAACGTGTCCTTCGGGGTTCAGTTTGTGTTCTGGGTTCTGTGGCGTCTCTAACGTGTCCTTCTGGGTTCAGTTTGTGTTCTGGGTTCAGTTTGTGTTCTGGGTTCTGTGGCGTCTCTAACGCGTCCTTCGGGGTTCAGTTTGTGTTCTGGGGCCCGGCTCAGATTATTATATTATATATATATATTATATCCCTTATTGGACGGATCAGGGTGCCGTTTGTGGCGTGCAGCGAGCTGCTCGTCCTGCGTGGGAGTTTGAGCGCGGCTGGAGATGCTGCCGGGCTTCGGTTGCCATGGCAAACAATTGATACTTTCTCCGAGCTGCTAAAAATACAGAGAAGTGAGATCCATCTGCTTCTCCGTCTGTGTGACAGAGCTGCAGAGGAAGCTTTCTGTTCCTCTGCCGCCACCTTTTTACCATAATTCTGCTCGTCAGAGTCTGAATTCATAAGAAAATATTTTCATATTCTGCAAAAAATGTGTGGGCTGAAAATTGGCTGAAAAAGGGCTGAAAAATAGATGAAAATGAGCTGAAAAAGGGCTGAAAATGTTCCATATTTGCTTTAAATTACAAGCATAAAAATGACAGAAATGTTCTGTTTGCAGGGTCTAATCTATGCAACGCTCACGGATGAGAACAGGTGATAAAATAGATTAAAAGCCGTGTTTAAAGTCTGTTATTATGTGGCTCCATGTCTGATTTTATAATTTTTATTTATTGTATTATTTTGTAGCTCCTGTTGGCTGCAGCTCTGCTGCTGCTCGCCACTTTAAACTGATTTAAATCTTGACTTGATCTCTGAAAAGCAGAATCTGTGCAGCTGCTTCATCCTCTGAGGTGTCGGTAAGAACCGGCTCTGACTGGATTACATGTGAAACTTTATTATTAATATCAGCCGGAAACTCCTGAAACTTTGAGTTTTTGGGTTTCTCTTTAAAATCAGAATCACACGTCTGTTTTCTGCTCCTTATTAGTCATAGTTTTATCTCTCAGCCTCAGAATCTGCCTGAAGTCCTCCTCAGCCTTCTGGTTCTGGTTCTGGTTCTGGTTCTGGTTCTGGTCCTGGTCCTGGTCCTGGTCCTTGTCCTGGTTCTGGTTCTGAACTCACTGTAATTTGGCTTTCCTTCCCGCTGAAGCTCCAGTGTTTCTTTGTTCTGCTGTCGGCGGCTTGACGAGTGGGATCGGACACAATGGATGCTGGGACGGCCGTAACCATGGAGACGGTGTCTTTAACTGGATAATGTTCGCCTTTTATTTCAGACTCAGACGCTGAAACATTCACTGCTGATCCTTTCACCTCTCGTTAGGTTTGTTTGAGCTTCTGCTGGAGTCCATGTTGGGGATTCTCCAGCTAAAGTTTTGAGCTTTAATCTGTATTTTATCAGCAGTGTCAAAGGAGCGTTTTATTTTAGATTAAAGGGATCTTTTTGAGCTGCTTTGTCCTGATGATCTGTGGTGCTGAGTCACGGTTCTGTTTGCAGGGTCCAAACGTTGTGCTGAGTCACGGTTCTGTTAAACGTTGTGCTGAGTCACGGTTCTGTTAAACGTTGTGCTGAGTCACGGTTCTGTTAAACGTTGTGCTGAGTCACGGTTCTGTTTTCTGACTGCAGGGTCCAAACTAGAGCTGGGTCAAATAGTCGACTTATTCGACGTCATAAATTCGTCGACATGAATAATTCACGTCGATGCGTCGCAAATTATTTTATTTTTTTGGTTGAAGTCCCCGTTCCAAAACGACCTAAGATGAACTCCCATGCAGTCCTTGTATCCCGCCTTGACCAGTATGTAGGCATCCGTGGCACCGCTCTCCAATGGTTTAGGTCATATCTGGCAGGCAGGAGTTTTGCTGTTATGATTGGTGACCTCTGTTCCTCAGACTCACCCTTGTCCTGTGGGGTACCACAGGGTTCTATTCTCGGCCCTATTCTATTTTCTTTATATTTGCTACCCCTGGGATCAATAATCGAAAAACACAACCTGTCCTTCCACTTTTATGCCGACGACCTTCAGTTATACTTGCCAGTGCGAACAAATGATGACACTGCTTTCTCCAAGCTTCTGGACTGCATCTCGGACATAAAGCAGTGGCTTGCACAGAACTTTTTACTCCTGAATGATGACAAGACTGAATGTATTTTATTTGGGACTTCAGTGATGTTAAATGCTTTTACTTTAAATTCTGGTTCTCTGGCCCCGCATTTTAAATCTCATGTGAAAAATCTTGGTGTTACATTTGATAGTGGGCTGAAGTTTAACAAACAGATCAGCTCAGTCGTCAGCACAAGCTTCTTCCAGCTCCGCCTGTTGGCCAAAGTGAAGCCCTTCCTCAGTCGGCAGGACCTTGAAAAGGCAATCCACGCTTTTATCAGCTCCAGACTGGATTACTGTAATGCTCTCTATGTTGGCCTCAGTCAGTCCTCTCTCTCACGTCTTCAACTTGTGCAGAACGCTGCTGCCCGATTTTTAACGGACACTTCTAGGCGCGAACACATTACTCCTGTGCTATCGTCTCTTCATTGGCTTCCGGTACGATTCAGAATCGATTTTAAACTCCTGTTGTTTGTTTTTTACGCCACTAATGGCTTGGCACCTTCTTATCTGTCAGACATTTTAACTTTTCGCAACTGTGGTAGAACCCTGCGCTCTTCAGGTCAGCTTCTTTTAGAGGTCCCAAGGTCGAGATCTAAGCAGTGGGGTGATCGTTCCTTTGCCATTGCTGCTCCTAGACTGTGGAACAAACTGCCCCCTGACTGTGGAACAAACTGCCCCCTGATATCCGCACCATCACTGATCTCGGCCTTTTTAAATCGAAGCTTAAGACCCACCTTTTTAGACTGGCGTTCCAACTCTGATTAGGGCCACTATGCTCATTCTTTCCGCTCTAATTATCTTAATTTTATACAAATTTTATTCAATTAATTTTTATTGCACTTGTGGAAGGCTTTTAATGCCCTGCATCACTTTTAGCACTTTTAGCACTTCTACCATTTTTGCATCGTGTTTTATGTTTTGTTTTACGTATTGTTGTTTTTTATCCTGTTGTAAAGCACTTTGAGTACCAGTTGGTGATTGTAAAGGGCTATATAAATTAAATTTGATTTGATTTGATTTGATTTTGATTTGATTTGATTTTGATTTGAAATTTGATTTGATTTGATTTGATTTGATGAGTCGGGACTGATGCGGCGCGCGCAGCCGTCTGCGTCAGTGACGTGTTAGCCATTAGCCGTTTAGCGCCACATTCAACAACAAAACAAAACAAAACAAAACGGTAAAAGTAAGGAGAGAAGAAAAAACAGCACAAAGAAGCTTACATGGAGAGCGGGGAGGCCACCGTGTTCATGGTCTGCATGATGGTGATATTAATCATGGACGATCACATCAGGCGTCTAATATCGAGGCTGGAAGAGCTCACAGAGAGTCAGGAGACGATACTTTTTCATTTCATGAAGGAAGAAAGGAGAGCAGAGCGCCGCAGACAAAGGAGACCAGTGTAAGTTTAACTTATTAAACACCCGCCGGTTATGGTCGGAAACCAGGTCGTCTGCGTGTGTGTCGCAGTTAACGCAGACATGCCCCCCCCTACGCAGACACTACGCAGACACTACGCAGACATGCCCCCCCCTACGCAGACACTACGCAGACACTACGCAGACACTACGCAGACATGCCCCCCCCCTACGCAGACACTACGCAGACACTACGCAGACATGCCCCCCCCTACGCAGACACTACGCAGACACTACGCAGACACTACGCAGACATGCCCCCCCCCTACGCAGACACTACGCAGACACTCTGGTGCACCTCTGGAGGAGAGAAAGGAGGCCTCTGATTGGTCAACTCCGCTCTACACTATGCGTATTTCCGGTTTGCTAACCGGCTGACACTAACCGTGACGATTCTTTCGCCTCTCTGCCAGCTCCAGTAGTAGCAATATTTCTTCTATTTCTAGATCGATCAGCTGCATCTCAATCAAAGTGCGCATTCGTCCAGTCGCCGTTGTTGTTGAATGACCTCCGTAACCGTAACACCCACAATCCTAGCTTGTTCGTGATTGTCCCTCTTGCGTTGTGGCGTGGGATTAACATAGCGCAGACAGCGCTTCAAGGCATAAATCAAAAATAATTGCGTCGTGTCTGCGACAAGCTCACTGCGACACACTGCTGCGAGAGTATACACGAGCCTTAACTTGATTGGTTAAAAACAGCCGGGAGCGCTCGGTTTTTGCAAGCATGATTACAGGCTTCAGAGGGAGCTACAGATTTAGTTATTTTTCCTAAACAGCCTATTTAATATTCTACTTCCAGAATCCCATGACAGTTCAAGCTAATATGACTAAAAAAAAGTTGCCGACCGCAGCTTTAATTTGTCAAGCAGTAGCAGTAGTTGCAGTTGGCTAAACCAAAGATCCTCTCTGAATAAACGCTACGTTAGACTGTTGAGTTGTTGTCTAGTTATATTCCCGGCGTAAAATTTACGTCTTTTAATTACGACTAGAACAGGTCCCGTGTTTGCCTAGTTTAAAGCTGTTAGCGCTTCCAGTCCCGACATGTTTCTTCTGTGTTATCTATTTGCTAACACCGGACGGTGGATTTTATACTCTGCCATTTTGTAGTTCTAGTCTACCTGTTGACTGTCGAAATTCCACGATCTAGTAGCAACCAGTTCCAAGTAGTAAACACGCATTACAAGTTGACAATTTAAATTACATAAATCATTTTTTAAGTTGAGCCTCAATCGTTAGATTAATGTAAAATTAGTCGTTAGATTAGTTGACTAATCGAAAAAATAGTCTCTAGATTAATCGTTTGAAAAATAATCATTTGGGACAGCTCTAGTCCAACGTTGTGCTGAGTCACGGTTCTGTTTGCTGGCTGCAGGGTCCAAACGTTGTGCTGAGTCACGGTTCTGTTTGCTGGCTGCAGGGTCCAAACGTTGTGCTGAGTCACGGTTCTGTTAAACGTTGTGCTGAGTCACGGTTCTGTTAAACGTTGTGCTGAGTCACGGTCAGTTTTGCTGGCTGCAGGGTCCAAACGTTGTGCTGAGTCACGGTTCTGTTTGCCGGCTGCAGGGTCCAAACGTTGTGCTGAGTCACGGTTCTGTTAAACGTTGTGCTGAGTCACGGTTCTGTTTGCTGGCTGCAGGGTCCAAACGTTGTGCTGAGTCACGGTTCTGTTTGCAGGGTCCAAACGTGCTGAGTCACGGTTCTGTTAAACGTTGTGCTGAGTCACGGTTCTGTTAAACGTTGTGCTGAGTCATGGTTCTGTTTGCAGGGTCCAAACGTTGTGCTGAGCCACGGTTCTGTTTGCTGGCTGCAGGGTCCAAACGTTGTGCTGAGTCACGGTTCTGTTTGCTGGCTGCAGGGTCCAAACGTTGTGCTGAGTCACGACTTGTTGGAGAAACCAGTCCACGGTGCTGCAGAGCTGATCATAAAGCAGAACTCTGATGTTGAGCGTCTCTGAGCCCACAGATGTGCTGCAGTAACCTGCTGTGACCAGCAGGGGGCGGTGTTGCTCCAGTTTACAGGAGCTCTGAGCCCACAGATGTGCTGCAGTAACGTGCTGTGACCAGCAGGGGGCGGTGTTGCTCCAGTTTACAGGGGATCTGAGCTCAGATCAGCAGTTAGTCACATGTCCCCCCCCCCCCCCCCTCCCAGCTCTCATTAAAGCTGCAGTCTGCAGGATTTGTTGTTGTCATACGTAAAGTCCTACTTTTTGGCATTTTAAGAGTTTACATGATCTATCAGAACGCTTGAAGTTGAAAACGGTGACCTCCGTTGTCGCAAAATGCAAGAAATGCTTATTTTTTAACCGAAAAATAAAAAGTTATTCAACTTCCTGTCCCGCCCCATCAAAACACGAGAACTCGTGCACGTAGACGTGCACGCCAGATGCGCTTACACGACTCCTCATTAATCAACTCACCTGTCATTTGCGATCATGGAAGACACAGTAAGTAGACTAGCCCGTAATGAAGTTCAATAGTCCAGATAAATAAGCGTGGGGACGAGCCTACCTTGTATCGCGCGTGCACAATCGGTGATTGACAGGCAGCAGAGCCCAGCTCGTAACCTGATTGGTTACCTTTTACCGGTCCGGTCTGCAATTTTGTAAACAAACCTGCTGGCTTTGGAGGGACCTAGCGGGACATATAGGGGACCTAGAGAACTCTTTTTTTTTGTATTGGGGTATTTAATGTACTACTTTCAGAATCCCCGGACAGTTCCAGGCATTATGCTTGAAAAAGAGTTGCAGACTGCAGCTTTAAAGCTCAAAGTGCTTACAGATGACCCTTTAATGATGATAAATATTGATTATAAGGGTAAGATACCAAAATAAACCAGTTGGATTCAGATTAAATTACCCAGAAGAGAAGCTACTTTAGATGAATTCATGAGGAAACTCGGCTCCTCTTTTGTTAAAGTTTGGTTGTTTTAGGCTGAAAAACAAACTGACTTTTGTCCTGATCTGAGTTCTTATATAAGATGTTTCAGGGATTCTCAGATCGGTTCAACAAACCTAAAGTTTTCTGTTCTCTAATTCATGATCTGAGCAAAGACGGACGGATGTAAACGAGCCGCTTTCAGACATACGGGATCATTCTGGTGTTGGTTGATGGTTTATTGAATATTGAACGATAAACTACAACATAATTCAGCTGATTTAAGATAAAAAAAACAACTTAAACATAGTAATAAAAAAAAAAGATAAAGATGATTTAATGTATTTTAGATGTAAATAATAACCACTTTACTCTGAATTATGACTTCTGGTTCCATAATGTTGTATAAATGTGGAGAACAGGCTGTTATTCCTCAATTCTGTGGGTTTATAATCCTCTGGAATTATTTCTGATTTAGTTCTTTAAACATCTGAAGTTAAATATCAGTGTGTTTAATCATATTTGTGCAGGTTGGGAAGCTTTTCTCCTGACAGTTTGTGCGTTTTTAAAGGAGGCTGTGATGGTCTCATCTGTGCAACATCTGGGTTTGGAGCCGTTTAGACTGGGCAACGATTAAAGTGTTTAATCTAATTAATCACATGATTTCCCTGATTAATCACGATTAATCGCATTTGTACGCAGAATCCAAAAATGAATCCAAAAGTAGCGTATAGCTTTTAGCATTTAGCTTTATTTTAAATGTGCTGCCATATGAATGAAAGTGCCATAACATTTGCTGTGCAAACACACTTTTAACATCAGCATCTTTCTGTAGTTTTTATGTAGAAGCCTCGCTCCACTGTCTGTTTCCTTGAATGACTTGCTGCTATCAGTTGTGTGTTTTGCCTTTAAGTGATATTTTAGACTGGAACTACTACGCTGAGAAGACAATTCAACTTGGCAGAGTTTACAGATGACTTTGGTTCTGTCGACTCCGCCGTCTGGAAGAACTTTAAAATGAAAATGGCCGAGTAAAAGTTCCGTACCCTTCTCCATGTTTGGTGGATCCGCCGATTACTTTCTTTTCCTGTTCCACAGCAGACAGCAGCAGACTTTTACAAAATAAAAGCCTGTGAGCAGCAGACTTTTACAAAATAAAAGCCTGTGAGCAGCAGACTTTTACAAAATAAAAGCCTGTGAGCAACAGACTTTTACAATAATAAAATAAATAATGAAACAGGGGTGGTCCGTGGCGTAGTGGGCTGAGCAGGCGCCCCATGTACAGAGGCTATAGTCCTCATTGCAGCTGGCCCTGTGCTGCGTGTTGTTCCCCCTCTCTCTGCCCCCTGCTTCCTGTCTCCCTGAACTTTCCTATTCATTAAAGGCACAAAAGCCTAAAAAAAAATAAAAATATTTTTTTTAAATTAAAAACAATTTTATAAATAAAACCTGTTTTAATGCACGATAAAATATTTATCGGCGTTAAATAATTAACGAGTTAACTCGACAATAACGAGTTAACTCGACAATAACGAGTTAACTCGCCCAACCCCTAGTTTACTTTTACAAACATGCTCACAGTTTTAAACCCATCACGGCCTCCAGCCGCCGACCACGCGCTCATCAGAACGTGCTCGCCGTCCTCTTTCGGTCCTCAGTTCTCCACCAACTCGTCTGTTTTCTCCTCCAGGTTTTCTACACAACGTCTCGGCCTGCCAGTCGCAGCCGGTCCGAGTGCGCGAGGGTCCCGTCAGTCGCCTCAGCAGCTCACGAGCGGGAAGGATCTGAACGCGGAAGCAGCAGCGGCGCCGGAGTCGCGGCGAGGTCACCATGACGACGGTGGCGGCGGATTACGACCACATGGAGATCCAGCAGCAGTACAGCGACGGCGTCAACAACCGCTGGGACGCCGATGACTGGGACAACGAGAACAGCTCGGCGCGCCTGTTCGAGCGCTCGCGCATCAAAGCCCTCGCAGGTAGGAGGGAGGGGGCGGGGCCTGAGCGCTGATGGTTACCGTGGTGATGCTGGTCGTAACTTTGATCCAATGTTGATGGTTTCATCCTCAAAAACTGGCATAAAAGAGTCATTTTAGTATTTTCAGGGTCGTTTTTTTGTCCTTTTATGAACCAGAAACATGAGAAAATATCCAAACGAAGCCACTAAATGCTGAATATTTGCATCCTTGAGGCTCTTTTCTCTGTTTCCGTGCGCTGTGTTACTGGTCTGAGCGCTGATGGTTACCGTGGTGATGCTGGTCGTAACTTTAATCCAATGTTGATGGTTTCAGGCCCAAAAGAAACCAGCGTTGAACGTTGAGGAAACTCAAACTTTGTGGCTAAATTTATCTGAAATCTGTGGCTGCTGTTTGTCACTTTACCAGGATGAAAAGAATCAAACCAGCCTCTGAGCTGTTTTAGGGGAAACATTTAGTAAAGAATTTGATTTCAGGTATTCAAGCGTTCTGTTTATTAAGAAATGTGTTAATCCAATGTTGATGGTTTCAGAGAAAACCAAAGAAACCAGCCTCTGAGCTGTTTTAGGGGAAACATTTAGTAAAGAATTTGATTTCAGGTATTCAAGCGTTCTGTTTATTAAGAAATGTGTTAATCCAATGTTGATGGTTTCAGAGAAAACCAAAGAAACCAGCCTCTGAGCTGATATTCTGGTTATTTGAGAAGTAAAGACAGATTTTTGGGATTCTCATCCATAAATATGAGGTTAAATCCGGAGAAATGGGAGATTTCATACAACACTTCTTCTTCTGTTATCTCATAAATAATTATGAAAGCTTCTGTAAATTCCTGCTTATAAAATACATAAACTTATATAAAATTATACTGACGTCAGAGTTTAACAGACCTGGGATCAGACCTGGAATCTTACCTGGAATCAGTCACAGATTGTCTGATAAATTGCTGATAATCAGACCTGGAATCAGTCACAGATTGTCTGATAAATTGCTGATAAACAGGCCTTTCAGTTTGCAGTTAATGTGTTGATTTCTCAGAGTTTCTGTGTTAAACTTGAACAGAAATGAACCGTTTGAGGCAGAAAATCTCTGAACTGAAGACATGAAAACGTGTTTTATGTCCTTAACAGAGAACTCTGTCAGTCCGGATCATGAGTTAGAGCTGATTGTTGCTCACATGCTTCAGTGTGTGACGGTAATTTTATCTCGGGCTGATGTTTTTAAACCGAAGGCTCCTTCAGTAGTGCTTCACTAAATAATTCACTCTGTGTTAAATATGCAGCAGACGGCGCTCGGAGTGCACGTGAGTGTGCACGTGTGCTTTTAAAGGTCTGAGGGCGGAGCCTGTGTTCCCTGCCGTTAACCTGCACAGACAGAAATGAAAAGGTGTGGACAGGTGTGAACAGGTGTGGACAGGTGTGAACAGGTGTGAACAGATGTGAACAGGTGTGGACAGGTGTGAACAGGTGTGAACAGGTGTGGACAGGTGTGGACAGGTGTGAACAGATGTGAGCAGGTGTGAACAGAAATGAACAGGTGTGGACAGGTGTGAACAGGTGTGGACAGAAATGTATAGGTATGAACAGAAATGAAAAGGTGTGGACAGGTGTGAACAGGTGTGAACAGGTGTGGACAGGTGTGAACAGGTGTGAACAGAAATGAACAGGTGTGGACAGGTGTGAACAGGTGTGGACAGGTGTGAACAGGTGTGGACAGGTGTGAACAGCTGTGAACAGGTGTGAACAGAAATGGACAGGTGTGAACAGGTGTGGACAGAAATATATAGGTGTGAACAGAAATGAACAGGTGTGAACAGGTGTGAACAGAAATGAACAGGTGTGGACAGGTGTGAACAGATGTGAACAGGTGTGGACAGGTGTGAACAGATGTGAACAGGTGTGGACAGGTGTGAACAGATGTGAACAGGTGTGGACAGGTGTGAACAGGTGTGGACAGAAATGTATAGGTATGAACAGAAATGAACGGGTGTGACCAGGTGTGGACAGGTGTGGACAGGTGTGAACAGGTGTGGACAGGTGTGAACAGGTGTGGACAGGTGTGAACAGATGTGAACAGGTGTGGACAGGTGTGGAAAGGTGTGGACAGGTGTGAACAGGTTTGAACAGATGTGAACAGGTGTGGACAGATGTGGACAGGTGTGAACAGGTGTGGACAGGTGTGAACAGGTGTGAACAGGTGTGGACAGGTGTGAACAGGTGTGGACAGGTGTGAACAGAAATGAACAGGTGTGGACAGAAATGTATAGGTATGAACAGAAATGAACAGGTGTGGACAGGTGTGAACAGGTGTGAACAGAAATTAACAGGTGTGGACAGGTGTGAACAGGTGTGAACACAAATTAACAGGTGTGAACAGGTGTGGACAGGTGTGAACAGATGTGAACAGGTGTGGACAGGTGTGAACAGGTGTGGACAGGTGTGAACAGGTGTGGACAGAAATGTATAGGTATGAACAGAAATGAAAAGGTGTGGACAGGTGTGAACAGGTGTGAACAGGTGTGAACAGGTGTGGACAGGTGTGAACAGGTGTGAACAGAAATGAACAGGTGTGAACAGGTGTGGACAGGTGTGAACAGGTGTGGACAGGTGTGAACAGCTGTGAACAGGTGTGAACAGAAATGGACAGGTGTGAACAGGTGTGGACAGAAATATATAGGTGTGAACAGAAATGAACAGGTGTGGACAGGTGTGAACAGGTGTGAACAGAAATGAACAGGTGTGAACAGGTGTGAACAGAAATGAACAGGTGTGAACAGGTGTGGACAGGTTTGAACAGAAATGAACAGGTGTGGACAGGTTTGAACAGAAATGAACAGGTGTGGACAGGTGTGAACAGGTGTGGACAGGTTTGAACAGAAATGAACAGGTGTGGACAGGTGTGGACAGGTGTGAAAAGGTGTGAACAGGTGTGGACAGGTGTGAACAGAAATTAACAGAAATGAACAGGTGTGAACAGAAATGAACAGGTGTGAACATATGTGGACAGAAATGAACAGGTGTGAACAGAAATGAACAGGTGTGAACAGGTGTGGTCAGGTGTGAACAGGTGTGAACAGAAATGAACAGGTGTGAACAGGTCTGGACAGGTGTGAACAGGTGTGAACAGAAATGAACAGGTGTGAACAGGTTTGGACAGGTGTGAACAGGTGTGGACAGGTGTGAACAGAAATGAACAGGTGTGGACAGAAATGTATAGGTATGAACAGAAATGAACAGGTGTGGACAGGTGTGAACAGGTGTGAACAGAAATTAACAGGTGTGGACAGGTGTGAACAGGTGTGAACACAAATTAACAGGTGTGAACAGGTGTGGACAGGTGTGAACAGATGTGAACAGGTGTGGACAGGTGTGAACAGGTGTGGACAGGTGTGAACAGGTGTGGACAGAAATGTATAGGTATGAACAGAAATGAAAAGGTGTGGACAGGTGTGAACAGGTGTGAACAGGTGTGGACAGGTGTGAACAGGTGTGAACAGAAATGAACAGGTGTGAACAGGTGTGGACAGGTGTGAACAGGTGTGGACAGGTGTGAACAGCTGTGAACAGGTGTGAACAGAAATGGACAGGTGTGAACAGGTGTGGACAGAAATATATAGGTGTGAACAGAAATGAACAGGTGTGAACAGGTGTGAACAGGTGTGAACAGAAATGAACAGGTGTGGACAGGTGTGAACAGATGTGAACAGGTGTGGACAGGTGTGAACAGATGTGAACAGGTGTGGACAGGTGTGAACAGATGTGAACAGGTGTGGACAGGTGTGAACAGGTGTGGACAGAAATGTATAGGTATGAACAGAAATGAACGGGTGTGACCAGGTGTGGACAGGTGTGGACAGGTGTGGACAGGTGTGAACAGGTGTGGACAGGTGTGAACAGATGTGAACAGGTGTGGACAGGTGTGGAAAGGTGTGGACAGGTGTGAACAGGTTTGAACAGATGTGAACAGGTGTGGACAGATGTGGACAGGTGTGAACAGGTGTGGACAGGTGTGAACAGGTGTGAACAGGTGTGGACAGGTGTGAACAGGTGTGGACAGGTGTGAACAGAAATGAACAGGTGTGGACAGAAATGTATAGGTATGAACAGAAATGAACAGGTGTGGACAGGTGTGAACAGGTGTGAACAGAAATGAACAGGTGTGGACAGGTGTGAACAGGTGTGAACACAAATTAACAGGTGTGAACAGGTGTGGACAGGTGTGAACAGATGTGAACAGGTGTGGACAGGTGTGAACAGGTGTGGACAGGTGTGAACAGGTGTGGACAGAAATGTATAGGTATGAACAGAAATGAACGGGTGTGGACAGGTGTGGACAGGTGTGAACAGGTGTGAACAGAAATGAACAGGTGTGGACAGGTGTGAACAGGTGTGAACAGAAATGAACAGGTGTGAACAGGTGTGAACAGAAATGAACAGGTGTGAACAGGTGTGGACAGGTTTGAACAGAAATGAACAGGTGTGGACAGGTTTGAACAGAAATGAACAGGTGTGGACAGGTGTGAACAGGTGTGGACAGGTTTGAACAGAAATGAACAGGTGTGGACAGGTGTGGACAGGTGTGAAAAGGTGTGAACAGGTGTGGACAGGTGTGAACAGAAATTAACAGAAATGAACAGGTGTGAACAGAAATGAACAGGTGTGAACATATGTGGACAGAAATGAACAGGTGTGAACAGAAATGAACAGGTGTGAACAGGTGTGGTCAGGTGTGAACAGGTGTGAACAGAAATGAACAGGTGTGAACAGGTCTGGACAGGTGTGAACAGGTGTGAACAGAAATGAACAGGTGTGAACAGGTTTGGACAGGTGTGGACAGGTGTGGACATGTGTGAACAGGTTTGAACAGAAATGAACAGGTGTGAACAGAAATGAACAGGTGTGGACAGGTGTGGACAGGTGTGGACAGGTGTGAACAGGTGTGGACAGGTGTGAACAGATGTGAACAGGTGTGGACAGGTGTGGAAAGGTGTGGACAGGTGTGAACAGGTTTGAACAGATGTGAACAGGTGTGGACAGATGTGGACAGGTGTGAACAGGTGTGGACAGGTGTGAACAGGTGTGAACAGGTGTGGACAGGTGTGAACAGGTGTGGACAGGTGTGAACAGAAATGAACAGGTGTGGACAGAAATGTATAGGTATGAACAGAAATGAACAGGTGTGGACAGGTGTGAACAGGTGTGAACAGAAATTAACAGGTGTGGACAGGTGTGAACAGGTGTGAACACAAATTAACAGGTGTCAACAGGTGTGGACAGGTGTGAACAGATGTGAACAGGTGTGGACAGGTGTGAACAGGTGTGGACAGGTGTGAACAGGTGTGGACAGAAATGTATAGGTATGAACAGAAATGAACGGGTGTGGACAGGTGTGGACAGGTGTGAACAGGTGTGAACAGAAATGAACAGGTGTGGACAGGTGTGAACAGAAATGAACAGGTGTGAACAGGTGTGAACAGAAATGAACAGGTGTGAACAGGTGTGGACAGGTTTGAACAGAAATGAACAGGTGTGGACAGGTGTGGACAGGTTTGAACAGAAATGAACAGGTGTGGACAGGTGTGAACAGGTGTGGACAGGTTTGAACAGAAATGAACAGGTGTGGACAGGTGTGGACAGGTGTGAAAAGGTGTGAACAGGTGTGGACAGGTGTGAACAGAAATTAACAGAAATGAACAGGTGTGAACAGAAATGAACAGGTGTGAACATATGTGGACAGAAATGAACAGGTGTGAACAGAAATGAACAGGTGTGAACAGGTGTGGTCAGGTGTGAACAGGTGTGAACAGAAATGAACAGGTGTGAACAGGTCTGGACAGGTGTGAACAGGTGTGAACAGAAATGAACAGGTGTGAACAGGTCTGGACAGGTGTGGACATGTGTGAACAGGTTTGAACAGAAATGAACAGGTGTGAACAGAAATGAACAGGTGTGGACAGGTGTGGACAGGTGTGTACAGGTGTGTACAGGTGTGGACAGGTGTGCAGCTAAACTCAGTCACACGGCGGCTCAAACAGGAAGTGAAAATCAGTTTATTCCATCTGTTTTTATCGGGCCGCTGATGGAGGAGGATGCAGGATGTGGATCCTTTTTTTAGGACGCCCCAAACCTTCAGTGGGATCCTATTTCCAGGGCCAGTATGGCAGCGTGCCCTGTCCCATAATGCAATGCTGCAGTGATGCACATGGAGGGGAAATGGGAGGCGGAGCTTTGCTGCCAGCTCGTGTTAGATGGTGTAATTAAGGATAAGAGTCGGAGATTAAATAAAGTTAAATAAGATAAAATAAGGGATGTGTTTAATTCCT
>NC_134507.1:1978199-2128199 GCF_027942865.1 Odontesthes bonariensis | reverse complement strand
ATGATTTTTTTATTAATTTTATATTCAAACTGAAAACATGAACTGAATAACTCTCAAGTCATTCAAGTGCCGAGTCTTTAACTTCAAAGTCCGAGTCGAGTCTCAAGTCTTTTATTTTTTGTCAAGTCAAGTCACAAGTCATCAAAACAGCGACTCGAGTCCCCATCTCTGGAGTTTTACGGGTTCACTTCTTCTTGTCAAGTTTCCTCGAACACGAAAAGATGTTTTTCTTTTCTTCCTCCTCAGATCGTGTTTCAACAACATATCCCTCATCGGTCGTTGGTTCAGGTCGGAGCTCGTTTGAGTGGAAAATGAACAAAGCTTTTCAGAAACGGTGACCTTTAACTGCTGAAAGTTCTGCTCATTGATCGGTCGGGACGCTGTAAATGCATCGACTCGCCGCGACCTCGGCCCTGAACGGGAGGCGTTTCTGGGAACTTTGTTTTCAGGCTTCAAAGCAGCCCAAAATAACCGCAAATGATTTGGAGTCAGACGAGCAACAATAAATTATTTGATTTTTTTACTCAAATAGTGGCCTAAAATGAACAGAAACAGACATTTAATTATCATTTATTGTATAACAATTAATTTCCAACCACATTTGTATGACTTTGACAGCCATATTAAGTATTTTATGTGGTTTTTGGAGCATTTTGCTCATGAGACGCCTCTTATTTTGCATCCAAGCAGCTTAAGTGATCTTCGGCAACAGTTTCAACACTTTCTGAAGGTTTTTCATCGTTTTTATTTGGACTTTTTCTGCTTTTTTCCTCATTTTCAGTCCAGTTTTTTCTTTGTTAAGCCACTTAACTCTGAGCTATGAACCCTTCAGGCAGGAAAAAGGCTCCTAACTCAAGGGATGAACCAGTGTTGTGTCCACACAGATCGGACCACTTAGCAAAGAAGCCGGTCTTCAGGAAGGGAAACAGGAGAAAAGGCTGAGCTGTATGTTAAACAGAAAAATGTGTAAAAGAACCTGAGAGTTTGTGGCGATCAGTTTATGAATGGTGGAATTTTGTGACTAAGTCTCAGTCAGTGGATCCGGGAACAAACTGAGAAACTCCCCCAGAGGACAAAGTGTGTCACTTCCTGCTCAGACCAGATGGAGGAATGCTGGGAATGTTGGTGTAAATGTTGGAAAGTGAAGCTGCTCTCCATGAGACCAACTGAATCTGTCTCAAAGCAGAAGATTTTTTTTCCTTTTTGTTGTTTCCTGGTTAGAATCTGGTTCCATGAACATGTGAAGTCTCACAGCAGCAGAGGAACAAAGTTCCCTGGAAGCTGTGAAACAGCTGCCAACAGATTTATTATTGTTTGTTTGCACTTTAATAAAACATCACAAACAAAAGTATATCACATAAAAGAAAGAAATACAATAAAAGAAATAAATAAATATATATACAATAGATAATAAATGATAAGCTGCTATGAATCAGTGCTGGAGAGGTTAGAAATAAACAGAATTAAATGTATCTTATCAGGATAAATCAACAAATGGATTAATGAGAGAGAAAAAAACCCAATAAAGAATAAAAACAACATCACAAAAATCAATAATCAAGCAATGAATCAAGAAATAAATTACAATAAATAAAACATAAATAAAACAGTTAAAATCATAAAATCTGCACGATATCTTTGAACTTATCTGGACTGTTGCTTGTTTTTAAATTAATTTGAATTATTTTATCTGTTTCTCTTTATATACCTTTATGTATTTTTAATGCTTCTTCCACTCCCTGCTGCAATGCTTTTATTTTATGTGAAGCACTTTGAATTGTTTTGTACATGAAATGTGCTACAAATAAATTGATTTTGATAAATCAAAAGACTAAATTGCCATGGCAACTATAAACTATAAAGTCCCATAGAGTACAGGTGATCTTTTAGTTTCCTTTTCTAGCTTTTAACACGTATCTGAGTGAGTCGAACACCAGGAAACCGCCCGCATCCCCTCTGTGGGTCGGCCTGTTTTGGGCTCCAACATGGCCGCCGCTGGCCCTGCTGACGGCTCCAACATGGCCGCCGCTGACGCTGTGACCTCACAGGAATGTCTTTGTGTGGTCGGCAGGGCGCGGCGTCGCGTCGGTGTGAGATTCACCACGTTGCCGACAGATGTCTGAACCCTGATCGCAGCAGCAGAATCAGGCCGACGTGGGATCAGTTTCAGCTGCAGATGTTCTCAGAGTTTCAGGAAGCCCCCCGAGGCGCCCTCTGAATGAATGCTGCGTTTGGTGCGGCGCCGCCGCCGCCCCGAGGGCCCGAGCCACGAGGAAGCCGGATGACGGCGGGAAACACGGCGTGACGCTCGGCCCGCAGACGGGACAGAGCGCGCTCTCATGCACAGATTATCAGCAGAACTCTGGGAGGGTGTCTGTGTTTGGTCCATCTGCTGTCGGTTTGCTGTGACCTCTGACCTCTGACCTCTGCACCAGTTTGGTTTGAACTAATCAGGAGGGGATCTCAGACTTTGTGACTTTGAGTGAAAACGGCGTTTTAATTCCGATCTCTGGGTCGGGGTGTCGGTAAGCTCGTTAAAACGACTCTGGGAGAAACTTCGATCCGGATTAACGCTCCCAGATTATAGATTAGAAGTTCAGATCCCTCCTGCCTGTAAACACTCAGCCGGTCCGAGCTGCTCCGTTCATGCTTCAGAGCTCCATCTCTTAGTGAAAACTAAAAATTATTTTTCTGTTTCTTTTATCAGAAACTGGGACTGAAAATCAGCTCGTTAAGATTCACTTAAAGCATCTAAAGGCTCATTCCCACTGTAGGAACCTTCTGCCGTTCCTGTAACCTTTTCAGGAACCGTTTTTTCCCTCATTCGCACATACAGGAACTAGGGACCACGGCCTTCAGAAACTAGGGACCACGGCCCTCAGGAACTAGGGACCACGGCCCCCTGGAACTAGGGACCACGGCCCCCTGGAACTAGAGACCACGGCCCTCGGGAACTAGGGACCACGGCCCTCGGGAACTAGGGACCACGGCCCTCAGGAACTAGGGACCACGGCCCTCAGGAACTAGGGACCACAGCCCTCAGGAACTAGGGACCACAGCCCTCAGGAACTAGGGACCACGGCTCTCAGAAACTAGGGACCACGGCCCTCAGGAACTAGGGACCACGGCCCTCAGGAACTAGGGACCACGGCTCTCAGAAACTAGGGACCACGGCCCTCAGGAACTAGGGACCACGGCCCTCAGGAACTAGGGACCACGGCCCTCAGGAACTAGGGACCACGGCCCTCAGGAACTAGGGACCACGGCCCTCAGGAACTAGGGACCCCGGCCCTCAGGAACTAGGGACCCCGGCCCTCAGGAACTAGGGACCACGGCCTTCAGGAACTCGGGACCACGGCCCTCAAGAACTAGGGACTGTTTTCTTCTTCTCTCCTTACTTTTACCGGGTTTTGTTTTGTTTTGTTTTGTTGTTGAACGGCGTTCCTAGAACTGCTCTGTCCGAATGCGGCTTAAGTGTCGCTCTGCTCTAATAAAATCCTGATTTTATAACCACAGCCTCAGAATCACAGAATCACCTATAAAATAACTTAAAGACGGCGTCTGTGCAGTGAATAAAGTTTGTAGAAACACAACATGCGATGACACCTAAAGAAGACTGCGCTCTGTGGGAAGTCTGGACTTCTGAAGCTCTGAAGAGTAAAAACATCCTCCAAACTGAAACATTTCTGCAGAAAGATGAGTTTTCTCTGCCTGCTGTGATCTCACCGTTTACAGAACAAGATATGTGTGTCTAAATAAACGATTATGGATCAGTGAAAGGAATCTTAATCAGAGCGTAGAACCTTTAGTTTTATCTGTGATCCGTCTGCCTCGTCCTTCCTCTGAGTAAAAGTGAAACGGTCTGAGGCTGGATGTTTAACCCCGGGTCAGAGCTGCTGTTTGTGAGCCGGAGGTCATGTGACCCGCTGTTTCATCCCGCCCGTGGCGACCTCTGACCTCCCGCTGCAGATGCGTGTCTGACGGCTGGTTATCTGCAGCAGAAAAACGCTAAATTTGTCTGTGTTTTTTTTCCGGGTCAGATAAATATTTGTTCCTTGTATTGTCTGAGTGTCGTGACCTTTGACCTTTGACCTCTTTGTGGACGCCTGTCCGTCAGCTCTGTGACGCAGGAAGTGAAGCTCTGAAAAGTCCAAAATTGTTTGGCGGCTCCACCTTTTCCCGAGCCTGCAGTTTAGTTACGCCTCTGATATGAGTGTGTGTGTGTGTGTGTGTGTGTGTGTGTGTGTGTGTGTGTGTGCACGTGTGTGTGTGTGCTGCTGATGGACAACTGGATCAAACAGGAAGTGCTGGCAGGACTCAGACAGGAAGAACATCTCCACAACAGGCTCTAATATTAGAGCTGAGATTGTCTCAGGATGTTTGGATGTCTGCGAGTGAGCGATGAGCTCGGAGAGTTCACGTGCACACACACGTGCTCTCCCCCTTATGTTCTCTGATAGTTTCACACATTTCTGTTTTGATCAGACATGAATTTATTGATAAATTCGCCACCTTTTGGGTGGAGAAACGCAGCAGAAACGCAGCAGAAACGCAGCAAAAACACGGCAGAAACACAGCAGAAACACGGCAGAAACACGGCAGAAACACAGCAGAAACGCAGCAGCAGAAACGCAGCAGCAGAAACACGGCAGAAACACAGCAGAAACGCAGCAGAAACACAGCAGAAACACAGCAGAAACGCAGCAGCAGAAACACAGCAGAAACACGGCAGAAACACAGCAGAAACGCAGCAGAAACACAGCAGAAACGCAGCAGCAGAAACACAGCAGAAACACAGCAGAAACGCAGCAGAAACACAGCAGAAACACAGCAGAAACACGGCAGAAACACAGCAGCAGACACGCAGCAGCAGAAACACAGCAGAAACACAACAGAAACGCAGCAGCAGAAACACAGCAGCAGACACGCAGCAGCAGAAACGCAGCAGCAGAAACGCAGCAGCAGAAACACAGCAGAAACGCAGCAGCAGAAACGCAGCAGCAGAAACGCAGCAGCAGAAACGCAGCAGCAGAAACGCAGCAGCAGAAACGCAGCAGCAGAAACGCAGCAGAAACGCAGCAGCAGAAACGCAGCAGCAGAAACGCAGCAGCAGAAACACAGCAGCAGAAACACGGCAGCAGAAACACAGCAGCAGAAACACGGCAGCAGAAACGCAGCAGCAGAAACACGGCAGCAGAAACGCAGCAGCAGAAACACGGCAGCAGAAACACAGCAGCAGAAACACGGCAGCAGAAACGCAGCAGCAGAAACGCAGCAGCAGAAACGCAGCAGCAGAAACACAGCAGAAACGCAGCAGAAACGCAGCAGAAACGCAGCAGAAACACGGCAGAAACACAGCAGAAACGCGGCAGAAACGCAGCAGAAACACGGAAGAAACGCAGCAGCAGAAACGCAGCAGCAGAAACGCAGCAGAAACGCAGCAGCAGAAACGCAGCAGCAGAAACGCAGCACAAACGCAGCAGCAGAAACGCAGCAGAAGAAACGCAGCAGAAACACAGCAGAAACGCAGCAGAAACGCAGCAGAAACGCAGCAGAAACGCAGCAGAAACACGGCAGAAACACAGCAGAAACGCAGCAGCAGAAACACAGCAGAAACACAGCAGAAACACAACAGAAATGCAGCAGCAGAAACGCAGCAGCAGAAACGCAGCAGCAGAAACGCAGCAGAAACGCAGCAGAAACGCGGCAGAAACGCGGCAGAAACACGGCAGAAACACAGCAGAAACACAGCAGAAACACGGCAGAAACGCAGCAGAAACACAGCAGAAACACAGCAGCAGAAACACAGCAGCAGAAACACAGCAGAAACACAGCAGAAACGCAGCAGAAACGCAGCAGCAGAAACACAGCAGCAGAAACACAGCAGCAGAAACGCAGCAGCAGAAACGCAGCAGAAACGCAGCAGAAACACAGCAGAAACACAGCAGAAACGCAGCAGCAGAAACACAGCAGCAGAAACGCAGCAGCAGAAACGCAGCAGCAGAAACGCAGCAGCAGAAACGCAGCAGCAGAAACACAGAAGCAGAAACACAGAAGCAGAAACACAGAAACACGGCAGAAACACGGCAGAAACACAGCAGAAACGCAGCAGCAGAAACACAGCAGCAGAAACACAGCAGAAACACAGCAGAAACGCAGCAGCAGAAACACAGCAGAAACACAGCAGAAACGCAGCAGCAGAAACACAGCAGAAACACGGCAGAAACGCAGCAGAAACACAGCAGAAACGCAGCAGCAGAAACAGCAGCAGAAACGCAGCAGCAGAAACACAGCAGAAACACGGCAGAAACGCAGCAGAAACACAGCAGAAACGCAGCAGCAGAAACAGCAGCAGAAACACAGCAGCAGAAACACAGCAGAAACGCAGCAGAAACACAGCAGAAACACAGCAGAAACGCAGCAGAAACACAGCAGAAACACAGCAGAAACGCAGCAGCAGAAACGCAGCAGAAACACAGCAGAAACACAGCAGAAACACAGCAGAAACGCAGCAGCAGAAACGCAGCAGAAACACAGCAGAAACACAGCAGAAACACAGCAGAAACGCAGCAGAAACACGGCAGAAACGCAGCAGAAACACAGCAGAAACACGGCAGAAACACAGCAGAAACACAGCAGAAACGCAGCAGCAGAAACACAGCAGCAGAAACGCAGCAGAAACACAGCCGCAGAAACACAGCAGAAACACGGCAGAAACACAGCAGAAACACAGCAGAAACGCAGCAGCAGAAACACAGCAGCAGAAACACAGCAGAAACACAGCCGCAGAAACACAGCAGCAGAAACGCAGCAGAAACACAGCAGAAACACAGCAGAAACACAGCAGAAACGCAGCAGAAACACGGCAGAAACGCAGCAGAAACACAGCAGAAACACGGCAGAAACACAGCAGAAACACAGCAGAAACGCAGCAGCAGAAACACAGCAGCAGAAACGCAGCAGAAACACAACAGAAACACAGCAGAAACACAGCAGAAACGCAGCAGCAGAAACACAGCAGCAGAAACGCAGCAGCAGAAACACAGCAGAAACACAGCAGAAACACGGCAGAAACACAGCAGAAACACAGCAGAAACGCAGCAGCAGAAACGCAGCAGCAGAAACGCAGCAGCAGAAACGCAGCAGCAGAAACGCAGCAGCAGAAACGCAGCAGAAACGCAGCAGCAGAAACGCAGCAGAAACGCAGCAGCAGAAACACAGCAGCAGAAACACAGCAGAAACGCAGCAGCAGAAACGCAGCAGCAGAAACGCAGCAGCAGAAACGCAGCAGAAACACAGCAGAAACACAGCAGAAACACGGCAGAAACGCAGCAGAAACACAACAGAAACACAGCAGAAACACGGCAGAACCACAGCAGAAACGCAGCAGCAGAAACACAGCAGAAACGCAGCAGCAGAAACGCAGCAGCAGAAACGCAGCAGCAGAAACGCAGCAGAAACGCAGCAGAAACACAGCCGCAGAAACGCAGCAGCAGAAACGCAGCAGAAACACAGCAGAAACACAGCAGCAGAAACGCAGCAGCAGAAACACAGCAGAAACACGGCAGAAACGCAGCAGAAACGCAGCAGCAGAAACGCAGCAGCAGAAACGCAGCAGCAGAAACGCAGCAGCAGAAACGCAGCAGCAGAAACGCAGCAGCAGAAACGCAGCAGCAGAAACACGGCAGAAACGCAGCAGAAACGCAGCAGCAGAAACGCAGCAGCAGAAACGCAGCAGCAGAAACACGGCAGAAACGCAGCAGAAACGCAGCAGCAGAAACGCAGCAGCAGAAACACAGCAGCAGAAACACGGCAGAAACGCAGCAGCAGAAACGCAGCAGCAGAAACACGGCAGAAACGCAGCAGCAGAAACGCAGCAGCAGAAACGCAGCAGCAGAAACGCAGCAGCAGAAACACAGCAGAAACGCAGCAGCAGAAACACAGCAGCAGAAACACGGCAGAAACGCAGCAGCAGAAACGCAGCAGCAGAAACGCAGCAGCAGAAACGCAGCAGCAGAAACACAGCAGAAACGCAGCAGCAGAAACGCAGCAGCAGAAACGCAGCAGCAGAAACACAGCAGAAACGCAGCAGCAGAAACGCAGCAGAAACGCAGCAGCAGAAACGCAGCAGCAGAAACACGGCAGAAACGCAGCAGCAGAAACACAGCAGAAACACAGCAGCAGAAACGCAGCAGCAGAAACACAGCAGCAGAAACACAGCAGAAACGCAGCAGCAGAAACACAGCAGCAGAAACACAGCAGCAGAAACGCAGCAGCAGAAACACGGCAGAAACGCAGCAGAAACACAGCAGAAACGCAGCAGCAGAAACAGCAGCAGAAACGCAGCAGAAACACAGCAGAAACGCAGCAGAAACACAGCAGAAACACAGCAGAAACGCAGCAGAAACACAGCAGAAACACAGCAGAAACGCAGCAGCAGAAACACAGCAGCAGAAACGCAGCAGAAACACAGCAGAAACACAGCAGAAACACAGCAGAAACGCAGCAGAAACACGGCAGAAACGCAGCAGAAACACAGCAGAAACACGGCAGAAACACAGCAGAAACGCAGCAGCAGAAACACAGCAGCAGAAACGCAGCAGAAACACAACAGAAACACAGCAGAAACACAGCAGAAACGCAGCAGCAGAAACACAGCAGCAGAAACGCAGCAGCAGAAACACAGCAGAAACACAGCAGAAACACGGCAGAAACACAGCAGAAACACAGCAGAAACGCAGCAGCAGAAACACAGCAGCAGAAACGCAGCAGAAACGCAGCAGCAGAAACGCAGCAGCAGAAACGCAGCAGCAGAAACGCAGCAGCAGAAACGCAGCAGCAGAAACGCAGCAGAAACGCAGCAGCAGAAACGCAGCAGAAACGCAGCAGCAGAAACACAGCAGCAGAAACACAGCAGAAACGCAGCAGCAGAAACGCAGCAGCAGAAACGCAGCAGCAGAAACGCAGCAGAAACACAGCAGAAACACAGCAGAAACACGGCAGAAACGCAGCAGAAACACAACAGAAACACAGCAGAAACACGGCAGAACCACAGCAGAAACGCAGCAGCAGAAACACAGCAGAAACGCAGCAGCAGAAACGCAGCAGCAAAAACGCAGCAGCAGAAACGCAGCAGCAGAAACGCAGCAGAAACGCAGCAGAAACACAGCCGCAGAAACGCAGCAGCAGAAACGCAGCAGAAACACAGCAGAAACACAGCAGCAGAAACGCAGCAGCAGAAACACAGCAGAAACACGGCAGAAACGCAGCAGAAACGCAGCAGCAGAAACGCAGCAGCAGAAACGCAGCAGCAGAAACGCAGCAGCAGAAACGCAGCAGCAGAAACGCAGCAGCAGAAACGCAGCAGCAGAAACACGGCAGAAACGCAGCAGAAACGCAGCAGCAGAAACGCAGCAGCAGAAACACAGCAGCAGAAACACGGCAGAAACGCAGCAGCAGAAACGCAGCAGAAACACAGCAGCAGAAACACGGCAGAAACGCAGCAGCAGAAACGCAGCAGCAGAAACGCAGCAGCAGAAACGCAGCAGCAGAAACACAGCAGAAACGCAGCAGCAGAAACGCAGCAGCAGAAACGCAGCAGCAGAAACACAGCAGAAACGCAGCAGCAGAAACGCAGCAGAAACGCAGCAGCAGAAACGCAGCAGCAGAAACACGGCAGAAACGCAGCAGCAGAAACACAGCAGAAACACAGCAGCAGAAACGCAGCAGCAGAAACACAGCAGCAGAAACACAGCAGAAACGCAGCAGCAGAAACACAGCAGCAGAAACACAGCAGCAGAAACGCAGCAGCAGAAACACAGCAGCAGAAACACAGCAGCAGAAACACGGCAGAAACGCAGCAGCAGAAACGCAGCAGCAGAAACGCAGCAGCAGAAACGCAGCAGCAGAAACGCAGCAGCAGAAACGCGGCAGAAACGCAGCAGCAGAAACGCAGCAGCAGAAACACGGCAGAAACGCAGCAGCAGAAACGCAGCAGCAGAAACGCAGCAGCAGAAACACAGCAGAAACGCAGCAGCAGAAACGCAGCAGCAGAAACACAGCAGAAACGCAGCAGCAGAAACGCAGCAGCAGAAACGCAGCAGCAGAAACACAGCAGAAACGCAGCAGCAGAAACGCAGCAGCAGAAACGCAGCAGAAACGCAGCAGAAACACAGCAGCAGAAACACGGCAGAAACGCAGCAGCAGAAACACAGCAGAAACGCAGCAGCAGAAACGCAGCAGCAGAAACACAGCAGCAGAAACACAGCAGAAACGCAGCAGCAGAAACGCAGCAGCAGAAACACAGCAGAAACACAGCAGCAGAAACACAGCAGCAGAAACACGGCAGAAACGCAGCAGCAGAAACGCAGCAGCAGAAACACAGCAGAAACGCAGCAGCAGAAACGCAGCAGCAGAAACGCAGCAGCAGAAACACAGCAGCAGAAACACAGCAGCAGAAACACAGCAGCAGAAACACAGCAGCAGAAACACGGCAGAAACGCAGCAGAAACACAGCAGAAACGCAGCAGAAACACAGCAGAAACACGGCAGAAACACGGCAGAAACACAGCAGAAACGCAGCAGCAGAAACACAGCAGCAGAAACGCAGCAGCAGAAACACAGCAGAAACGCAGCAGCAGAAACGCAGCAGCAGAAACACAGCAGCAGAAACACGACAGAAACGCAGCAGAAACACAGCAGAAACACAGCAGAAACGCAGCAGAAACACGGCAGAAACACAGCAGAAACGCAGCAGAAACACGGCAGAAACACAGCAGAAACACAGCAGCAGAAACGCAGCAGCAGAAACACAGCAGAAACACAGCAGCAGAAACACAGCAGCAGAAACACAGCAGAAACACAGCAGCAGAAACACAGCAGCAGAAACACAGCAGCAGAAACGCAGCAGCAGAAACACAGCAGAAACGCAGCAGAAACACGGCAGAAACGCAGCAGCAGAAACGCAGCAGCAGAAACGCAGCAGCAGAAACGCAGCAGCAGAAACACAGCAGAAACACAGCAGAAACACAGCAGAAACACGGCAGAAACACGGCAGAAACACAGCAGAAACGCAGCAGAAACACAGCAGAAACACAGCAGAAACACAGCAGCAGAAACGCAGCAGCAGAAACGCAGCAGCAGAAACACAGCAGAAACACGGCAGAAACACAGCAGAAACACGGCAGAAACGCAGCAGCAGAAACACAGCAGCAGAAACACAGCAGAAACACAGCAGAAACACGGCAGAAACACAGCAGAAACACGGCAGAAACACGGCAGAAACACAGCAGAAACGCAGCAGAAAAACAAAAGAAACGCAGCAGAAACACGGCAGAAACACAGCAGAAACACAGCAGCAGAAACGCAGCAGCAGAAACACAGCAGAAACACAGCAGAAACACGGCAGAAACACAGCAGAAACACAGCAGAAACACGGCAGAAACACAGCAGAAACACAGCAGAAACACAGCAGCAGAAACGCAGCAGCAGAAACACAGCAGAAACACGGCAGAAACACGGCAGAAACACAGCAGAAACACGGCAGAAACACGGCAGAAACACAGCAGAAACGCAGCAGAAACACAAAAGAAACGCAGCAGAAACACGGCAGAAACGCAGCAGAAACGCAACAGAAACGCAGCAGAAACGCAGCAGAAACGCAGCAGAAACGCAGCAGAAACGCAGCAGAAACGCAGCAGAAACACGGCAGAAACAACAGGTTTTAGGAAGCTCTGGACGCACTTGGGTGGTGACATGGTTCTTTTATCAGTCCTCAGTCAATCGGTGGGTGAACAGGTGAGGAACTCAGGCAGGAAGTGCAGGAATCAGAGCAGGAGAGGCAGGCAGGGATCCTGGGAAGCTGTCATGTTTGGTTTATCCTGCAAACTTGGAATAAATCCATGATGAACTACATTTTTGGACCTTTTGTACTGCGTAAACCGTAAACCCTCACAGTGCGTCAAGTGACTATTTGAGTTCTGTTTAATTTTAGTTTGGTCACCTTTAAGTCAAAAGTTTTTTCTCTTATTTTCATAGACAGACAGTCACTACAGCAGTGTACATTTCATTTTTATGGCCTCACAAAGTGAGCTGCCAGCAGCTAAATGTGAAACATTGTCATGTGAAAGCTGAAAATCGGCCTCAGTGGGATGTTGGGAAAGCAGGACATCGTCTCCTTTCAGCTGCTCCCGTTGCCATGACGACTCCAAACACTGGGCCGGATCGCTGTTTTTTCAGACGCTGTTTGAGCACACAGGGAGGCTCATTGTGCTGCCTCTCAGGAAACAATGGATCCAGTTAAATCGCACGCAGGACGCAGGGAAATGGATCCGCTTCACGTCTGCAGCTTTTTGAACGGGCGGCCGGGGAAAGTTCTGCTTTCAGTTTGAGCAGAAACTCAGCCTCCGGTTAATCTCTCTCTCCCTCTCTCTCTCGCCCTCCTTCGACCCGCCCCTTATGCAAACAGCTGTGACATCATCTGTGACTGTGAGGCCTGTGATTGGCTGCTGGGAGCAGGGGCCCCTCCCGCCGGCGGCCCCTCCCCCCTCAGCTCTCCCTCCGTCTGACGGTGCGTTCAGTGTCTGAGCTGCTGCTGCTGCACACCGCAGGACAAACCCACGCTCTCCTTCTGCACCTCCTTCCATCTCTCCGTTCTCCGTGGGCTTCCCCGCTTTCTGCTCCACCTTTTCCCCGGGTTTGTGTGTCTGTGTGTGGGTGGAGGATGGGGGAAGGTCTCTGAAGACATGGATGTATGCAGGGAAACAGAAGCGTGATGTTAACGCCGCCGCGCTGCATCTGCTGAGCCAGCGACTTCTGCCTCACACTTAGAGAGAGAGAGGCACACCACAGCTCATCTGAGGAGAATAACTTCCCCGGTTTGAGTCCTCACCGCCTCTCCTGTGGCTGCAGCTTTACTCTGAAACTCTCGGACATAAATCAGGCTTCAGGGCCCGTCCCGGCTCGGACTCCCGGGGCCACTCGGTCCACTTCTGGGTGGAGTTCCTGCTCCATGTCTCTGTGGACCGGCTCCATCTGAGTCCTCTCTGGAGTTTAACCATGGAGCTGCAGAGCGCTGCCGCCGGCCACATCTCACCCCTGTCTCCGAACTCCGACTACACGGGCCCCCTGTCCCCCGGCCCGTTTCAGGCCGCCGGTCCGGGCCGGAGCCCGAGCCCCCCCGGCCCTGGTTCCATGCTCAACTACAACCAGCTGGAGGGGAGGTTCAAACAACTCCAAGGTAGGAATGTGTGGAAGTTTCTCCCGTTCGGCATCAGAAGAAGTTTGAAAGTGTTTGAACCCTTTGAGCAGTTTTTCTACCTGCAGACGACCTGAACACGAATATCTGCAGACGACCTGAACACGAATATCTGTAGACGACCTGAACACGAATACCTGTAGACGACCTGAACACGAATACCTGTAGACGACCTGAACACGAATATCTGTAGACGACCTGAACACGAATATCTGTAGACGACCTGAACACGAATATCTGTAGACGACCTGAACACGAATACCTGCAGACGACCTGAACACGAATATCTGTAGACGACCTGAACACGAATACCTGTAGACGACCTGAACACGAATATCTGTAGACGACCTGAACACGAATATCTGTAGACGACCTGAACACGAATACCTGCAGACGACCTGAACACAAATATCTGTAGACGACCTGAACACGAATATCTGTAGACGACCTGAACACGAATATCTGTAGACGACCTGAACACGAATACCTGCAGACGACCTGAACACAAATATCTGCAGACGACCTGAACACGAATACCTGCAGACGACCTGAACACAAATATCTGTAGACAACCTGAACACGAATATCTGTAGACGACCTGAACAGGAATATCTGTAGACGACCTGAACACGAATATCTGCAGACGACCTGAACACGAATATCTGTAGACGACCTGAACAGGAATATCTGTAGACGACCTGAACAGGAATATCTGTAGACGACCTGAACACGAATATCTGCAGACGACCTGAACACGAATATCTGTAGACGACCTGAACAGGAATATCTGTAGACAACCTGAACAGGAATATCTGTAAACAACCTGAACAGGAATATCTGCAGACAACCTGAACACGAATATCTGCAGACGACCTGAACACGAATACCTGCAGACGACCTGAACACGAATACCTGCAGACGACCTGAACACGAATATCTGTAGACGACCTGAACACGAATATCTGTAGACGACCTGAACACGAATATCTGCAGACGACCTGAACACGAATATCTGCAGACGACCTGAACACGAATACCTGTAGACGACCTGAACACGAATATCTGTAGACGACCTGAACAGGAATATCTGTAGACGACCTGAACAGGAATATCTGTAGACGACCTGAACAGGAATATCTGTAGACGACCTGAACACGAATATCTGTAGACGACCTGAACACGAATACCTGTAGACGACCTGAACGCATATCTGTAGACGACCTGAACACAAATATCTGAAGACGACCTGAACACGAATATCTGTAGACGACCTGAACACGAATATCTGTAGACGACCTGAACACGAATATCTGTAGACAACCTGAACAGGAATATCTGTAAACAACCTGAACAGGAATATCTGCAGACAACCTGAACACGAATATCTGCAGACGACCTGAACACGAATACCTGCAGACGACCTGAACACGAATACCTGCAGACGACCTGAACACGAATATCTGTAGACGACCTGAACACGAATATCTGTAGACGACCTGAACACGAATATCTGCAGACGACCTGAACACGAATATCTGCAGACGACCTGAACACGAATACCTGTAGACGACCTGAACACGAATATCTGTAGACGACCTGAACAGGAATATCTGTAGACGACCTGAACAGGAATATCTGTAGACGACCTGAACAGGAATATCTGTAGACGACCTGAACACGAATATCTGTAGACGACCTGAACACGAATACCTGTAGACGACCTGAACGCATATCTGTAGACGACCTGAACACAAATATCTGAAGACGACCTGAACACGAATATCTGTAGACGACCTGAACACGAATATCTGTAGACGACCTGAACACGAATATCTGTAGACGACCTGAACAGGAATATCTGCAGACGACCTGCACACGAATATCTGCAGATGACCTGAACACGAATATCTGTAGACGACCTGAACACGAATACCTGTAGACGACCTGAACAGGAATATCTGCAGACGACCTGCACACGAATATCTGCAGATGACCTGAACACGAATATCTGTAGACGACCTGAACACGAATACCTGTAGACGACCTGAACACGAATATCTGTAGACGACCTGAACACGAATATCTGTAGACGACCTGAACACGAATACCTGCAGACGACCTGAACACGAATATCTGTAGACGACCTGAACACGAATACCTGCAGACGACCTGAACACGAATATCTAATATATATATAATGTAATGTAATGTAATGTAATGTAGACGACCTGAACACGAATATGTGTAGACAACCTGAACAGGAATATCTGTAGACGACCTGAACAGGAATACCTGCAGACGACCTGAACACGAATATCTGTAGATGACCTGAACAGGAATATCTGTAGACGACCTGAACACGAATATCTGTAGACGACCTGAACAGGAATATCTGTAGACGACCTGAACAGGAATATCTGTAGACGACCTGAACACGAATATCTGTAGACGACCTGAACAGGAATACCTTCAGACGACCTGAACACGAAAATCTGTAGACGACCTGAACACGAATACCTGCAGACGACCTGAACACGAATATCTGTAGACGACCTGAACACGAATACCTGCAGACGACCTGAACACGAATATCTGTAGACGACCTGAACACGAATACCTGCAGACGACCTGAACACGAATACCTGAACACGAATACCTGTATACTACCTGAACACGAATACCTGTATACTACCTGAACACGAATACCTGTAGACGACCTGAACACGAATACCTGTAGACGACCTGAACAATAAGCAGGCGTGTGACCTCTTAATCATTGATTCTTTGTAGTTTTATATTGTGAAATCAGAGCTTCAGATTGCATGAGTCAGCAGTTGTGGCCGTTATCTCAGTCAACTCGCTGGATGAGAGCCGCACCCAGCTCCTCGGTCACACGGGCACACTAATAAACTCATCAGCTGCCGAGGTAGTGCCTTGCTGAAGGGCAGCAGAGTGTTTCTGAGTCAGCTCCCACACCCAGATTTTCTCAGATAGCTACGATCTGGCCGGCGAGCCTCCCCTGCCTCCCTCAGGGTGTTGGCCCGTGGATCGTGGTCCCAGTGACGCCGTGTTTATTTAACCTCTGCTGGGATAGGCCACGCCTCCCACAGCAAAGCTAACAGCTGCTTTTTAAAATTAGAGATTACACTTTGTGACTTTTAAGATCTCATCTGTAATTTCCATCCTTCCCCTTGTTGTTCTGGCTCATTTCTGTGTGCTAAATACTCTAAAATCACTGGTAAAGAAGTGATTTTCCTGTAATCTTTCTGTCAAACTGATGAAAACCTTTGAAGAAGCGTCCACACTCAGAGTTTTCTGCTGAAATTAGCTTCATGATCATGATGTGATCGACCCGTAAATGTCCTGCTGGTTCTCAGTTTGGAGGTTAGTTAATAGTTGACTGTTTGAATTGTTCACCCATCAGACTCAAGCTCACTTTCTGTGTGTTTCTGAAACCCTGAGATATAAAAAGAAAGATAATTAAGGTGCTTCCACTCTTGGGAGACGGGTAAGTGTGACAGAAACTGGGTTGAAAGAAGCTGGAGGATAACGTTCATCGGGTTTAACAGGACCGTAACAGGATTGTAACGGGAACAGGACTGTAATGGGACTGGAACAGGACTGTAACGGGAACAGGACTGTAACAGGACTGTAACGGGAACAGGACTGTAACGGGACTGTAACAGGACTGTAACAGGACTGTAACGGGAACAGGACTGCAACGGGACTGTAACAGAAACAGGACTGCAACGGGACTGTAACGGGACTGTAACAGGATTGTAACGGGAACAGGACTGTAACCGGACTGTAACAGGACTGTAACAGGAACAGGACTGTAACGGGACTTTAACGGGACTGTAACAGGAACAGGACTGTAACGGGACTGTAACAGGACTGTAACAGGACTGTAACGGGAACAGGACTGTAACAGGATTGTAACGGGAACAGGACTGTAACAGGATTGTAACGGGAACAGGACTGTAACAGGATTGTAACGGGAACAGGATTGTAACGGGAACAGGACTGTAACCGGACTGTAACAGGACTGTAACAGGAACAGGACTGTAACGGGACTTTAACGGGACTGTAACAGGAACAGGACTGTAACCGGACTGTAACAGGACTGTAACAGGAACAGGACTGTAACGGGACTTTAACGGGACTGTAACAGGATTGTAACGG
The DNA here is from genome assembly GCF_027942865.1 of Odontesthes bonariensis. NCBI lineage: Eukaryota > Metazoa > Chordata > Actinopteri > Atheriniformes > Atherinopsidae > Odontesthes > Odontesthes bonariensis. The sequence continues at coordinate 2,110,762 of NC_134507.1, read as the reverse complement.
GAACAGGACTGTAACCGGACTGTAACCGGACTGTAACCGGACTGTAACAGGACTGTAACAGGACTGTAACAGGACTGTAACAGGACTGTAACGGGAACAGGACTGTAACAGGATTGTAACGGGAACAGGACTGTAACCGGACTGTAACAGGACTGTAACAGGACTGTAACGGGAACAGGACTGTAACGGGACTGTAACGGGACTGTAAAAGGACTGTAACCGGACCGTAACGGGACTGTTACGGGACTGTAACTGTAACGGGACCGTAATGGGACTGTCCTGTAACAGGACTGGAACAGTAACTGTAACAGAACTGTAACAGGACTGTAACCGGACCGTAATGGGACTGTTACGGGACTGTAACTGTAACTGTAACAGAACTATAACAGGACTGTAACGGGACTGTTACAGTAACTGTAACTGTAACTGTAACAGGACTGTAACGGGACTGTCCTGTAACAGGACCGTAACGGGACTGTTACAGTAACTGTAACAGGACTGTCCTGTAACAGGACCGTAATGGGACTGTCCTGTAACAGGACCGTAATGGGACTGTCCTGTAACAGGACCGTAATGGGACTGTCCTGTAACAGGACCGTAATGGGACTGTCCTGTAACAGGACCGTAATGGGACTGTCCTGTAACAGGACCGTAACGGGACTGTCCTGTAACGGGACCGTCCTGTCACGGGACTGTAACAGTAACTGTAACGGGACTGTCCTGTAACAGGACCGTAATGGGACTGTCCTGTAACGGAACCGTCCTGTCACGGGACTGTAACAGTAACTGTAACTGTAACAGAACTGTAACGGGACCGTAACTAAACTGTCCTGTAACAGTAACTGTAACTGTAACAGGACTGTAAGGGGACTGTCACGGGACTGTAACAGTAACTGTAACAGAACTGTAATGGGACCATAACTAAACTGTCCTGTAACAGGACTGTAACGGGACTGTAACTGTAACAGGACTGTAACAGGACTGTAACTGTAACAGGACTGTAACAGAACTGTAACGGGACTGTCCTGTAACAGGACTGTAACAGTAACTGTAACTGTGACAGAACTGTAACAGGACCGTAACGGGACAGTCTTGTTACTGTCCTGTTACAGTCCCGTAACAGTAACTGTAACAGGACTGTAACCGGACCGTAACAGGACCTTAACAGGACCGTAACGGGACTGTAACGGGACTGTAACGGGACCGTAACGGGACTGTAACGGGACTGTCCTGTAATGGGACCGTAACGGGACTGTCCTGTAACAGGACTGTAACAGTAACCGTAACGGGACTGTAACAGGAACAGGACTGTAACCGGACCGTAACAGGACCTTAACAGGACCGTAACGGGACTGTAACGGGACTGTAACGGGACCGTAACGGGACTGTAACGGGACTGTCCTGTAATGGGACCGTAACGGGACTGTCCTGTAACAGGACTGTAACAGTAACCGTAACGGGACTGTAACAGGAACAGGACTGTAACGGGACCGTAACGGGACTGTAACCGGACTGTAACCGGACCGTAACGGGACTGTAACGGGACCGTAACGGGACTGTAACTGTAACCGGACTGTAACGGGACTGTAACTGTAACAGGACTGTAACGGGACTGTCCTGTAACAGTAACTGTAACAGGACTGTAACGGGACTGTCCTGTAACAGGACCGTAACAGTAACTGTAACAGTAACTGTAACTGTAATGGGACAGTCCTGTTACTGTCCTGTTACGGTCCCATTACAGTCCTGTTATGGTCCTGTTACGGTCCGGTTACAGTCCTGTTACGGTCCTGTTACGGTCCGGTTACAGTCCTGTTACAGTTACTGTTACAGTCCCGTAACAGTAACTGTAACAGGACTGTAACTGTAACTGTGACAGGACCGTAACGGGACTGTCCTGTAACAGGACTGTAATGGAACCGTAACAGGACAGTAACAGAACTGTCCTGTAACGGGACCGTAACGGGACTGTAACTGTAACTGTGACAGGACCGTAACGGGACTGTCCTGTAACAGGACTGTCCTGTAACAGGACTGTAACAGTAACCGTAACAGGACTGTAACTGTAACAGGACTGTAACAGTAACCGTAACAGGACTGTAACTGTAACAGGACTGTAACAGTAACCGTAACGGGACTGTAACAGGAACAGGACTGTAACGGGACTGTAACAGGAACAGGACTGTAACGGGACCGTAACGGGACTGTAACCGGACTGTAACGGGACTTTAACGGGACTGTTTATCATCACAGAGACAGTTTCTCTTCTTTTTAAGGAATATTTTCATATCTTCCAAAGACTGACTTCAGCCTTGGTGACAGAGAACATGGAGCCTATTCTCCTCTTTTCCTAACTGATAAGACCACAACATGATGGCATTGTTTGGTATTTGTTGAGCATTTTTGTTTTTAAGAGTTAATTCTTTTAATGTTCACTGGATTTATCAGTGATTGCAGCTTTTTATGGCGGATATGGGTACAAACTAACCCTAGCCTGCCATTTAAAGACATTTAAACCAATCATAAAGTCTTTATCATCCTCGATGTTGTCTTATTGATCATCTGTAACTCTTACCTGAGTTTTACTACTTTATTGATGCTTTGCAGCACTCGCAGTGTCAGCATGTCCTGATAACTCTTTTTGGCTCTTTCGGGCATCTGTAGCGGTTCGTCGTCTTCTTCTGAAGCTGTTCTTTGGGGTCTGTTTGTGTTCCTGCAGGGACAGATGTGTTACAGTTTGACGTTTCTGCAGGGACAGATGTGTTACAGTTGGACATTTCTGCAGGGACAGATGTGTTACAGTTGGACGTTTCTGCGGGGATAGATGTGTTACAGTTGGACAGATGAGTTACAGTTGGACGTTTCTGCAGGGACAGATGTGTTACAGTTGGACGTTTCTGCGGGGATAGATGTGTTACAGTTGGACAGATGAGTTACAGTTGGACGTTTCTGCAGGGACAGATGTGTTACAGTTGGACTCTGACTCAGCTGCTTTCAGCCGGTAACCAACAGCTGATGAAGCAGTAACACGGAGCAGAGGAAGCCCTCTGAGGCTCCTCCTCCTCGTCTGAGGCTCCTCCTCCATGGAAGCTCGTTATGTTGAAGGTTCTTACACCTTTCCTCAGAGAAACACTTGAGTTTAAAATTAGCGACAGGCTGAACTCAGCTGAAGGTTAATGGATCTGTTTTCAGATCTGTTCAGAAACCTTCAGCATCGCCACAGGAATCTAAAAGCAGCTCGCTGGCTGGAGGCGCTTTTTGTTGCCGTCATCCCAGGAGAAGATGAGCCAGTGTGGGGAAGTTTGGATCATATTCCAGAAAATGAAGTGAACATGGTGTCGGGGTTTCCCCTGAACGAGGCTCTTCAGTCTGTCTGTACTCCTGATTTCCAACCAGTCAGACCACTCTGCCTGAGAATGCAGGATGTGAGCTTCAGGTTAAAGCTTCAGACGGTTTAAAGCCCTTAAATGAATGATAGCAGCATGCAGAGCAGCTGTGGGTGTCTGCAGGAGGAACATACAGTTCCACCCCCCAGCTGTAGTGTTTGATTCCCTTTAAGCTGAACTGCCTGCTTATTCTCAGACTGATAAAGCCTGAAATCAGCGTTCAACACCTCCAGGTCTTTAAAGAAAGCTGCTAACGACTTCCGCTTTCTTGATACGAGCGTTCACTCCTCTGAAGGCTTTCAGAGTGGACACTCCGTGGCGGCTCTGTGAGTCTGTCCGGTTTGTAGGAATAAAAGGGCTGATGTGTGAACGAGCCCTTCAGGTTACCCTGGAGATGATAAACGCTCTGGGGGGTTTTACGAGGGTCTCTGTTGAGAGGCTGTAAATTCATGTGTCGTCCCACTTGTGGCTCAGGTGCTTCAGAGCGGCGCCTCGCGCCCTAAAAGAGTCCAAAGGGTTCAATTCCCAGCTGGGTGATGAATGTGGAAGCAGTTAGTGATTATTGCACCGCAAAGTGCTGCCGAGGCTGAAGGGCAGCTCTAATCGTCTGTATTGAGCGAGCATCCACAGTTAGAAATGAAGCCATAATGGAGGGAACGAGGTCATCAGATGCTGGACCGACCCGGGAGGGGGCTACCTGCTGGAGGTGCAGATAAACGGCTCAGAGAGCAGCTGTGGAACAATGTGACTCTAACTGTACCGACCTGAGACGCAGAAACGGGTCAAAAACTCCTCGTGAGGAGCTGAACAGAAGCCTGAGTGGGATTTATTTCCCAGAAACCATAGCTGAAAAGGTCTCAGGGGGGCTGGATGGTGGATCAATAAACACAATAACAGACAAACATCTTGATGGATCAATAGATGATGTGTTTATAGATGGAAATCAAAGAAGTTTGATGGATTTTTGGGTGATTTTAGAAAGATGGATGGGTGGATGATATTTATCAGAGAAGAAGGGATGAATGAGTGGACGCTCTTAAAGGGAACTGCACGGTCAGATGACTGAATATCCAGAGTGGGCGGGGCTATAGTTTCCTGCCGTCTCCTCCTGTAGTCCTGATCCAGCCAATCAGCCGCCCTCTCTCCTCCTGTAGTCCTGATCCAGCCAATCAGCCGTCCTCTCTCCTCCTGTAGTCCTGATCCAGCCAATCAGCCGCCCTCTCTCCCTGTAGGCCTGATCCAGCCAATCAGCCGTCCTCTCTCCTCCTGTAGGCCTGATCCAGCCAATCAGCCGCCCTCTCTCCCTGTAGGCCTGATCCAGCCAATCAGCCGCCCTCTCTCCCCCTGTAGGCCTGATCCAGCCAATCAGCCGTCCTCTCTCCTCCTGTAGTCCTGATCCAGCCAATCAGCCGCCCTCTCTCCTCCTGTAGTCCTGATCCAGCCAATCAGCCGCCCTCTCTCCTCCTGTAGGCCTGATCCAGCCAATCAGCCGTCCTCTCTCCTCCTGTAGTCCTGATCCAGCCAATCAGCCGCCCTCTCTCCCTGTAGGCCTGATCCAGCCAATCAGCCGTCCTCTCTCCTCCTGTAGGCCTGATCCAGCCAATCAGCCACCCTCTCTCCCTGTAGGCCTGATCCAGCCAATCAGCCGCCCTCTCTCCCTGTAGGCCTGATCCAGCCAATCAGCCGTCCTCTCTCCTCCTGTAGTCCTGATCCAGCCAATCAGCCGTCCTCTCTCCTCCTGTAGTCCTGATCCAGCCAATCAGCCGTCCTCTCTCCTCCTGTAGTCCTGATCCAGCCAATCAGCCGTCCTCTCTCCTCCTGTAGTCCTGATCCAGCCAATCAGCCGTCCTCTCTCCTCCTGTAGTCCTGATCCAGCCAATCAGCCACCCTCTCTCCTCCTGTAGTCCTGATCCAGCCAATCAGCCACCCTCTCTCCTCCTGTAGTCCTGATCCAGCCAATCAGCCACCCTCTCTCCTCCTGTAGTCCTGATCCAGCCAATCAGCCACCCTCTCTCCCTGTAGGCCTGATCCAGCCAATCAGCCGTCCTCTCTCCTCCTGTAGGCCTGATCCAGCCAATCAGCCGTCCTCTCTCCTCCTGTAGGCCTGATCCAGCCAATCAGCCGTCCCCTCTCCTCCTGTAGGCCTGATCCAGCCAATCAGCCGTCCTCTCTCCTCCTGTAGTCCTGATCCAGCCAATCAGCCGTCCTCTCTGGGTTTGGGGCCCCGGGCTGAGGATTAACGGAGGGGGGGTCTAACCACATTGTCCTGCCTCCATGTTTTTGTCTCTTCAACAAGAAGGCGAGCGCCTCGTCCACCTCATCAATGTTTCATGAGCCTGGCGCTGCCCCCCCGCCCCCCCGCCATCCATCTTCCCTCTTAGTGAAATTAAAGAAGCGTCAGCTGCCTCCTCCTGATCGGATTCACACAAAGGAGCTGAGCGGGTGTAGCTTTCAGTTTGGAAGCGTTCACGTCCTGCTTCTTCTTCATGGGAATGAACAAATGAGTCACAATAAGCACATCTTTAAGTTTGTAACTGAGTCACAATAAGCACATCTTTAAGTTTGTAACTGAGTCACAATAAGCACATCTTTAAGTTTGTAACTGAGTCACAATAAGCACATCTTTAAGTTTGTAACTGAGTCACAATAAGCACATCTTTAAGTTTGTAACTGAGTCACAATAAGCACATCTTTAAGTTTGTAACTGAGTCACAATAAGCACATCTTTAAGTTTGTAACTGAGTCACAATAAGCACATCTTTAAGTTTGTAGCTGTGTGAACGGCTGCATCGTCTGCAGGACGTAACTCGGCTGCATTTCTTTGGTTTAGCATCTTCTGCATCAGACAAACTGAGACAGGTTTCCTCTGTCTTCCTTTAGCTTGTAGAATCTGATGTTTATCACCTTTTCTTTTGTGTGAAACTAGTTACGAATTCTCCAAAAGCAGCTTCTGATGGAGCTGCGTTCACTTTCAGATGCAAACATCTTCCAGCTGGGAGGAACAGGAAGTCTCTAAACAAGCTCTAAATGATGAGGAGAATTGGAGCAGAAAAGCAGGAGTTCAGCTCAGCTTGGCCTGTGGAGGTGGAGGTTCTGCAGCTATAATATACAGAAATCCATCAATAAAAACTATAAAGACTGAAACTTTTCAAATTAAAACCATAGTTACGCGTTAATTAATGTCTGTTTTTATCTGTTTTAGCTCTAAACGGGTCCGATTAACTGATAATCGGCTCATTTTCTGCGTAATTCCCAGAGGACGGGTGAAGAATTTAGTCCTAAATATGAGTGGAAGACGTTCTCTGTTTAATCTTTTAATCCGTTTAGGTTTGATGATCATTCGTAAAAGCTTCTGTTCTCTCAGAGGTTCGAGCCCGAGTTGAATATTTTCACCATCTGAGGACATCCAGGGATGTTTTTCCAGAGAGAAATCGGACCTGCAGCTCTAAAAGTTGCAGCGTATTTCATGTTTTTCCTTGTTGACAGCATGAAACTGACCCACAGATTGTTCTGTGTGTCCAAAGTTCAGCTCAGTGTGAGTTTCCTTGTATTTTAAAGCTGAGGAAGGACTGACTGTTGCACACTGGCTCACCTATAAATGCTGAGCAGCTGATCGGTCATGTGTGACACGTGTTTTTCTCTCAGGAAACAGTTTTTTATTAAGGCCGGGCAACGATTAACATGTTTAATCTAATTAATCACATGATTTCCCTGATTAATCACGATTAATCTCATTTGTACGCAGAATCCAAAAATGAACCCAAAAGTAGCGTATAGCTTTTAGCATTTAGCTTTATTTTAAATGTGCTGCCATATGAATGAAAGTGCCATAACATTTGTTGTGCAAACACACTTTTAACATCAGCATCTTTCTGTAGTTTTTATGTAGAAGCCTCGCTCCACTGTCTGTTTCCTTGAATGACTTGCTGCTATCAGTTGTGTGTTTTGCCTTTAAGTGATATTTTAGACTGGAACTACTACGCTGAGAAGACAATTCAACTTGGCAGTGTTTACAGATGACTTTGGTTCTGTCGACTCCGCCGTCTGGAAGAACTTTAACATGAAAATGGCCGAGTAAAAGTTCCGTACCCTTCTCCATGTTTGGTGGATCCGCCGATTACTTTCTTTTCCTGTTCCACAGCAGACAGCAGCAGACTTTTACAAAATAAAAGCCTGTGAGCAACAGACTTTTACAAAATAAAAGCCTGTGAGCAGCAGACTTTTACAAAATAAAAGCCTGTGAGCAACAGACTTTTACAATAATAAAATAAATAATAAAACGGGTGGTCCGTGGCGTAGTGGGTTGAGCAGGCGCCCCATGTACAGAGGCTATAGTCTTCGCTGGGACTAGGGTTTAGGGTTAGGGACTCGCTCCCAGAGAGCGCCTGGGTGAGGAATCTGAGCCACGCCGCGGTGAAGTAACACTCTGACTGTAATGAGGAGCAGCTGATTTATGAGGACAGCAGTTATTTCCTGCACCTGACAGCTTGGTAAATGAGCTCCGCTGTTGTTTCTCAGCGTGAGGGGAAGGAGGAAGTCTTTACTCAGCTGCCGGGAGGACACAAACACAAGCTAAAACTCATGAACCTTTGGCCTGATTTATTTCCGCCCTGCAGTAAAAGCAGATTACGCCTCTGCAGGTGTGACAGTCAGATATGATCAGAGGTGTTTCGTAATAAAACTCTCAGTTTGCTGTCAGTAAAATAAACCATCTGCAGCATTTTAGTTGACTTTTGCACCCAGTTTAGACGAAGCTCGTGGTGGCCGAAGTCCTTCTGCGTCACGCTGCTTCGGTTCAGTTTATTGGACGTTTTTAGGAGGACATTCATTTACAGCTGCGGAGGAGGACTGAGGATTCGTTTAAGGATCTGGCCGTATTTGATCCTGGAGATGTTTCATATTTATTGATTTAATGTGTAAAATGATCATTTACTCAGTGGCTGTGTTCGAAACCGCCTACTACATACTTCCATACTACATACTGCATACTACATACTATATACTGCATACTACATACTATATACTGCATACTGCATACTACATACTGCATACTGCATACTATATACTGCATACTGCATACCACATACTACATACTACATACTGCATACTGCATACTATATACTGCATACTGCATACCACATACTACATACTACATACTGCATACTACATACTATATACTGCATACTACATACTATATACTGCATACTACATACTACATACTGCATACTACATACTATATACTGCATACTACATACTATATACTGCATACTGCATACCACATACTACATACTACATACTGCATACTGCATACTATATACTGCATACTGCATACCACATACTACATACTACATACCACATACTACATACTACATACTGCATACTACATACTATATACTGCATACTACATACTATATACTGCATACTACATACTACATACTGCATACTACATACTATATACTGCATACTACATACTGCATACTGCATACTATATACTGCATACTGCATACCACATACTACATACTGCATACTATATACTGCATACTACATACTACATACTGCATACTACATACTATATACTGCATACTACATACTGCATACTACATACTGCATACTGCATACTACATACTACATACTGCATACTGCATACTACATACTGCATACAACATACTACATACTGCATACTGCATACTACATACTGCATACTGCATACTACATACTGCATACCACATACTACATACTACATACTACATACTGCATACTATATACTGCATACTACATACTACATACTGCATACTACATACTATATACTGCATACTACATACTGCATACTACATACTGCATACTGCATACTACATACTACATACTGCATACTGCATACTACATACTGCATACAACATACTACATACTGCATACTGCATACTACATACTATATACTGCATACTACATACTGCATACTGCATACTATATACTGCATACTGCATACCACATACTACATACTACATACTGCATACCACATACTACATACTACATACTACATACTGCATACTATATACTGCATACTACATACTACATACTGCATACTACATACTATATACTGCATACTACATACTGCATACTACATACTGCATACTGCATACTACATACTACATACTGCATACTGCATACTACATACTGCATACTACATACTACATACTACATACTGCATACTATATACTGCATACTACATACTACATACTGCATACTACATACTATATACTGCATACTACATACTGCATACTGCATACTGCATACTGCATACTACATACTGCATACAACATACTACATACTGCATACTGCATACTACATACTGCATACTGATCGATCAGACAGTATGCAGAGCGTTTACCCACAATGCATTTCGCTCCTGCCCGAGCCGAAATCAGCCGGCCTGAAGCTGATTTCTCTTAAGCTCTAAACTCTGTAAACTTTAGCAACATTTGAAACATTTTCAGGTGAGAAAGTAGTCGTTTAGATCCCCAACGTGTTGAAAACCTGAAAAATTCCGGGTGTGTACAATTTTCTTCCCACGAATTCGGCGCTACTAAAGCTAGCCGCAGTGAGCGACGCACTTCCGGTTATTTTCACAAAATAAAATACCCGTTGCCTTTTATCATAGGGAAAGCCATTACCATACAATTGGTGCTTTTGTTTTGAAAACAGGAAGTGAACCTACCCTCGTTGTAGCTAGCTTGTAACTGCCGTTTTGACAGGAAATGACGATCGGCGACGTCACGTTACGTTGCATCTTGGGTAGTTTGAGTATGAGTAGTAACCTCATGATGCTTACCCAACATTTAGGAGAATCTAGTATGCATCCGGGATCTTCTCGCATACTTACTCAAAAAGTTAGTATGATTAGTAGGAGTAGTATGTGGTTTTGAACACAGCCATCGTCTCTGCAGAGCTGCAGGCAGGAAGCTGCTTTTAACCGTTTACCCTGAGACGCAGAAGCAGGTCATCCTCCCTGCTGAACCCTCCCGAACATCACCCAGGGATTCACAGCTGCTTTATTAGACCTGCTTTCAGAAGGAGGGGAACCAGAGTCCATGTTTCTGAGGCGGTTCTGGCTGGAAGTGGAGCCGGGCCAACAGAACATGTGTCCCCAGTCAGTTAAACAGTCTGATGATCAGCGCTCTGTGGCTGCTCTGTTCCACATCCTGGTTCTCCTCCTCTGGGAACACACTGCAGCTCTGTGTGAGTTCGCCTCCATTCATCCCGACTCATTCAGCACAGCTCGCTGTGATTGGGTGATGGGCTCAGTGTCGCCTCCTGTGATTGGCTGCCAGCTTCTCTGCAGGCAGCAAAAGGCACGAAGGGACCCGGGTTGTGTTTTAGGTTCAGAGTTTGACTTCACCTCCTCTGATGAAGCTCGGCTCTGCAGACGGCTGAAATAAGCCGTGACGCTTCTTCAGATCGCACATTTCCACGCAGCGCTCGCGCGTATTTGCTGTTTGGGGCAGAAGGAAGAAAAAGGAAGTGGAGACCGTTTCAGCTTCAACGTTTATCTCTGTAGTACAGCGTCCAGAAAGTTGAACGGTGGAGCTGAAACGGGAATAAAATAAAGTGAAAACACCCACAGAGTCCCAGTGCTGCTCAGTGTGAAACGGCTGTTTGAATAAATACAAAATAATAAATAAATAATAATAAAGTTCAGGTATAAACAGCTTCGGTGGGCGAGTTTGGAGGGTTAGAGGACGTATTTCTGACGTTAATATATATATGTGGTATAAGAGATATATATGTTTTAATGTTTGTTTTAAAACAAACATTAAAAGTCTAAAATTATCTGGAAGCCGATCAAAATGTTTAATATTTATTGATTTAATGTGTAAAATGATAATTTACTCAGTAACTTCATTTACTAACTTCAAGCTTTAGCGTTACCAATGATGCTTTGCTGTGGGCGGAGCTCGGCTCCTGATTGGTGGATTCCGTTTTGTTTGTTTTTGGTCGGTTCAGTCGTTTTAAATCTGAATTTAACAGTTTTTTTTTTTCAAAGTTGACTCATATATTCAGTCTCTGTTCATCTTATTTATTTTATTTCGAAGATAAAAGGACAAACCTGCAAACCGGAGCCGTTGGGCGGGTTTTCTTCAGGTTAATCGGTGAGGTGCTATTTAAAGTCACCGCGGTCTCTGCTTTGTTTCCAGCTAAACTGCAGCCCCGTCAGACTTCCTGCTCCTCCCGCGGGGGATCAGGAATGCTGGAATCCTGGAGCTGCGGAGCTGGAAGTGTGTATTTTGATAAGGAAAGTGTGTGTTTGGTTAGGGTCATGTGATCTGCCCAGAACTGGGTTAGATCTGCAGACGGGGGGGAGCGAACAGAGCCCCGAGTGTGCGCTGCTGTGAGTGGAAACAGATGTGCGATGTGTTCGTCTCTCTCCTCCTCTTCCTCTTTTATCCATCACTACGGTTTTGTGTTGCCGGCTCGATCTTTGGATCTGCTTCCGGGCCGCTGAACTGAGCCTTTATTGAGCCTCAGAGCTCACAGAGCTCCATATTTCAGCAGCTTTAACAGCTTTAAAAGTCCAGAATAAAGTCCAACTTTGACTTCTTCCTGTGAAAAACTGAACCACTTCAACCTTTTTCATCTATTTCATGCTTTTTCTGCTCGTTATCTGATCAGTTTTGGGCATTTTGATCCTGTATTTCTGATATATTTGTGCAGTTTTCTTTCTTTTTGTTGAAACTTGGATTCATTCTGTAGTTTGAATCATTTTTCTGTCGTTAAGATGAACTTTAAAGCCCAGGAGACGCGGTTTCCTTAAGAACTGGAACAGTTTGGTGTTTCTGGGTCGCAGATTTGAGGTGAATGATCCTGGAAGTTTGATTTGTTGGAGTTAGAACGGAGATGAATGTGAGAACATAGAAACATGAAGAGGAGGATGAAGGCTGGCTCGGCTCAGGCTGATGTGGCTTCTTATCTGCTGATCCAACCGGGGATTTCCTCAACTTAATGCTTCTGTTGATGTAAAACTGAGCTCAGACACGAGTTCATCTGTAAAGATCAAAATTAAAATCAGAGTTTATCTGTAAAATCAGAGTTTATCTGTAAAAATCAGAGTTAAAATCAGAGTTTATCAGTAAAATCAGAGTTTATCTGTAAAATCAGAGTTTATCTGTAAAAATCAGAGTTAAAATCAGAGTTTATCAGTAAAATCAGAGTTTATCTGTAAAATCAGAGTTTATCTGTAAAAATCAGAGTTAAAATCAGAGTTTATCAGTAAAATCAGAGTTTATCTGTAAAATCAGAGTTTATCTGTAAAAATCAGAGTTAAAATCAGAGTTTATCTGTAAAAATCAGAGTAAAACTCAGAGTTTATCAGTAAAGATCAGAGTTAAAATCAGAGTTTATCTGTAAAATCAGAGTTTATCTGTAAAAATCAGAGTTAAAATCAGAGTTTATCAGTAAAATCAGAGTTTATCTGTAAAATCAGAGTTTATCTGTAAAAATCAGAGTTAAAATCAGAGTTTATCAGTAAAATCAGAGTTTATCTGTAAAATCAGAGTTTATCTGTAAAAATCAGAGTTAAAATCAGAGTTTATCAGTAAAATCAGAGTTTATCTGTAAAATCAGAGTTTATCTGTAAAAATCAGAGTTAAAATCAGAGTTTATCTGTAAAAATCAGAGTAAAACTCAGAGTTTATCAGTAAAGATCAGAGTTAAAATCAGAGTTTATCTGTAAAATCAGAGTTTATCTGTAAAAATCAGAGTTTTTTCTGTAAAATCAGTTTATCAGTAAAGATCAGAGTAAAAATCAGAGTTTATCTGTAAAGATCAGAGTAAAAATCAGAGTTTATCAGTAAAGATCAGAGTAAAAATCAGAGTTTATCTGTAAATAGGGGACTCAGATCTGACAGCAGATGTGTGTTTTTACTTCTTCTTCTTCTTTTGTTCCACACCGTGCGCCTGGTGTGTTAACCTGGGGGGAACCCAGCTGTGCTCTGATTTAATCAGGTGAAAGATGGTGTTTCTGCCCTGAGTTCAGTCTGTCAGGCTGCACTCTGATAAATGAAAGAATCTGATTGGTGCAGCCTGAGTTCCTGCTTTCCTCCCATTTATCTCCTCTTTCTTTACCTTTTCATGTCCCGTCCTCTCCTCAGCTCACTTTTCCTCCCCTCCTCCCCTCCCTCCCTCTTTCCATCCTTCCTTCCTTTCCTCCCTCCTCAGCTCCTTCCCTCCTTCCTTTCGAGGACGATGCTTTCTCAGGACGATGCTTTCTCAGGACGATGCTTTCTCAGGACGATGCTTTCTCAGGACGATGCTTTCTGAGGGCGATGCTTTCTGAGAGCGATGCTTTCTCAGGACGATGCTTTCTGAGGGCGATGCTTTCTCAGGACGATGCTTTCTGAGGGCGATGCTTTCTCAGGACGATGCTTTCTGAGGGCGATGCTTTCTGAGAGCGATGCTTTCTGAGAGCGATGCTTTCTGAGAGCGATGCTTTCTCAGGACGATGCTTTCTGAGGGCGATGCTTTCTCAGGACGATGCTTTCTGAGGGCGATGCTTTCTCAGGACGATGCTTTCTGAGAGCGATGCTTTCTCAGGACGATGCTTTCTCAGGACGATGCTTTCTGAGAGCGATGCTTTCTGAGAGCGATGCTTTCTGAGAGCGATGCTTTCTCAGGACGATGCTTTCTGAGGGCGATGCTTTCTCAGGACGATGCTTTCTGAGGGCGATGCTTTCTCAGGACGATGCTTTCTGAGGGCGATGCTTTCTCAGGACGATGCTTTCTGAGAGCGATGCTTTCTCAGGACGATGCTTTCTCAGGACGATGCTTTCTCAGGACGATGCTTTCTCAGGACGATGCTTTCTCAGGACGATGCTTTCTCAGGACGATGCTTTCTGAGAGCGATGCTTTCTGAGGGCGATGCTTTCTGAGGACGATGCTTTCTGAGGGCGATGCTTTCTCAGGACGATGCTTTCTCAGGACGATGCTTTCTCAGGACGATGCTTTCTGAGGGCGATGCTTTCTGAGAGCGATGCTTTCTGAGGGCGATGCTTTCTGAGAGCGATGCTTTCTGAGAGCGATGCTTTCTGAGAGCGATGCTTTCTCAGGACGATGCTTTCTGAGGGCGATGCTTTCTGAGAGCGATGCTTTCTGAGGGCGATGCTTTCTGAGAGCGATGCTTTCTGAGAGCGATGCTTTCTCAGGACGATGCTTTCTGAGGGCGATGCTTTCTCAGGACGATGCTTTCTCAGGACGATGCTTTCTCAGGACGATGCTTTCTGAGAGCGATGCTTTCTGAGGACGATGCTTTCTGAGGGCGATGCTTTCTGAGGACGATGCTTTCTCAGGACGATGCTTTCTGAGGGCGATGCTTTCTGAGAGCGATGCTTTCTGAGGGCGATGCTTTCTCAGGACGATGCTTTCTCAGGACGATGCTTTCTGAGGGCGATGCTTTCTCAGGACGATGCTTTCTCAGGACGATGCTTTCTGAGGACGATGCTTTCTGAGGGCGATGCTTTCTCAGGACGATGCTTTCTCAGGACGATGCTTTCTGAGGGCGATGCTTTCTCAGGACGATGCTTTCTCAGGACGATGCTTTCTGAGGGCGATGCTTTCTCAGGACGATGCTTTCTCAGGACGATGCTTTCTGAGGGCGATGCTTTCTCAGGACGATGCTTTCTCAGGACGATGCTTTCTCAGGACGATGCTTTCTGAGGGCGATGCTTTCTCAGGACGATGCTTTCTCAGGACGATGCTTTCTGAGGGCGATGCTTTCTCAGGACGATGCTTTCTGAGAGCGATGCTTTCTCAGGACGATGCTTTCTCAGGACGATGCTTTCTGAGAGCGATGCTTTCTGAGGGCGATGCTTTCTCAGGACGATGCTTTCTGAGAGCGATGCTTTCTGAGAGCGATGCTTTCTGAGAGCGATGCTTTCTCAGGACGATGCTTTCTGAGGGCGATGCTTTCTGAGAGCGATGCTTTCTGAGGGCGATGCTTTCTGAGAGCGATGCTTTCTGAGAGCGATGCTTTCTCAGGACGATGCTTTCTGAGGGCGATGCTTTCTCAGGACGATGCTTTCTCAGGACGATGCTTTCTCAGGACGATGCTTTCTGAGGGCGATGCTTTCTCAGGACGATGCTTTCTCAGGACGATGCTTTCTGAGAGCGATGCTTTCTGAGAGCGATGCTTTCTCAGGACGATGCTTTCTCAGGACGATGCTTTCTGAGAGCGATGCTTTCTGAGGGCGATGCTTTCTGAGAGCGATGCTTTCTCAGGACGATGCTTTCTGAGAGCGATGCTTTCTGAGGGCGATGCTTTCTGAGAGCGATGCTTTCTCAGGACGATGCTTTCTTAGGACGATGCTTTCTCAGGACGATGCTTTCTCAGGACGATGCTTTCTGAGGGCGATGCTTTCTCAGGACGATGCTTTCTGAGGGCGATGCTTTCTGAGAGCGATGCTTTCTCAGGACGATGCTTTCTGAGGGCGATGCTTTCTGAGAGCGATGCTTTCTCAGGACGATGCTTTCTCAGGACGATGCTTTCTGAGAGCGATGCTTTCTCAGGACGATGCTTTCTGAGGGCGATGCTTTCTGAGAGCGATGCTTTCTGAGGGCGATGCTTTCTGAGAGCGATGCTTTCTCAGGACGATGCTTTCTCAGGACGATGCTTTCTGAGGGCGATGCTTTCTCAGGACGATGCTTTCTGAGGGCGATGCTTTCTCAGGACGATGCTTTCTGAGGGCGATGCTTTCTCAGGACGATGCTTTCTGAGAGCGATGCTTTCTCAGGACGATGCTTTCTGAGAGCGATGCTTTCTGAGAGCGATGCTTTCTCAGGACGATGCTTTCTCAGGACGATGCTTTCTGAGAGCGATGCTTTCTGAGAGCGATGCTTTCTCAGGACGATGCTTTCTCAGGACGATGCTTTCTGAGGGCGATGCTTTCTCAGGACGATGCTTTCTGAGGGCGATGCTTTCTCAGGACGATGCTTTCTGAGAGCGATGCTTTCTCAGGACGATGCTTTCTGAGAGCGATGCTTTCTCAGGAAGATGCTTTCTGAGAGCGATGCTTTCTGAGAGCGATGCTTTCTCAGGACGATGCTTTCTCAGGACGATGCTTTCTGAGAGCGATGCTTTCTCAGGACGATGCTTTCTGAGGGCGATGCTTTCTCAGGACGATGCTTTCTCAGGACGATGCTTTCTCAGGACGATGCTTTCTCAGGACGATGCTTTCTCAGGACGATGCTTTCTGAGGGCAATGCTTTCTCAGGACGATGCTTTCTGAGAGCGATGCTTTCTCAGGACGATGCTTTCTCAGGACGATGCTTTCTGAGGGCGATGCTTTCTCAGGACGATGCTTTCTGAGGGCGATGCTTTCTCAGGACGATGCTTTCTGAGGGCGATGCTTTCTCAGGACGATGCTTTCTCAGGACGATGCTTTCTCAGGACGATGCTTTCTGAGGGCGATGCTTTCTGAGAGCGATGCTTTCTGAGAGCGATGCTTTCTCAGGACGATGCTTTCTCAGGACGATGCTTTCTGAGGGCGATGCTTTCTGAGAGCGATGCTTTCTGAGAGCGATGCTTTCTGAGGGCGATGCTTTCTCAGGAAGACTCTTTCTGAGGGCGATGCTTTCTCAGGACGATGCTTTCTCGGGACGATGCTTTCTGAGAGCGATGCTTTCTCAGGACGATGCTTTCTCAGGACGATGCTTTCTGAGAGCGATGCTTTCTCAGGACGATGCTTTCTGAGGGCGATGCTTTCTGAGGGCGATGCTTTCTGAGAGCGATGCTTTCTCAGGACGATGCTTTCTCAGGACAATGCTTTCTGAGGGCGATGCTTTCTCAGGACGATGCTTTCTGAGGGCGATGCTTTCTCAGGACGATGCTTTCTGAGGGCGATGCTTTCTGAGAGCGATGCTTTCTCAGGACGATGCTTTCTCAGGACGATGCTTTCTGAGAGCGATGCTTTCTCAGGACGATGCTTTCTCAGGACGATGCTTTCTGAGAGCGATGCTTTCTCAGGACGATGCTTTCTGAGGGCGATGCTTTCTGAGAGCGATGCTTTCTCAGGACGATGCTTTCTCAGGACGATGCTTTCTCAGGACGATGCTTTCTCAGGACGATGCTTTCTGAGGACGATGCTTTCTGAGGGCGATGCTTTCTCAGGACGATGCTTTCTGAGAGCGATGCTTTCTCAGGACGATGCTTTCTGAGGGCGATGCTTTCTGAGGGCGATGCTTTCTGAGAGCGATGCTTTCTCAGGACGATGCTTTCTCAGGACGATGCTTTCTGAGGGCGATGCTTTCTGAGGGCGATGCTTTCTGAGAGCGATGCTTTCTGAGGGCGATGCTTTCTGAGGGCGATGCTTTCTGAGAGCGATGCTTTCTCAGGACGATGCTTTCTCAGGACGATGCTTT
This sequence comes from Odontesthes bonariensis, assembly GCF_027942865.1. NCBI lineage: Eukaryota > Metazoa > Chordata > Actinopteri > Atheriniformes > Atherinopsidae > Odontesthes > Odontesthes bonariensis. The sequence goes on along the minus strand of NC_134507.1, from coordinate 2,092,973 downwards.
CTGAGGGCGATGCTTTCTGAGGGCGATGCTTTCTGAGAGCGATGCTTTCTGAGAGCGATGCTTTCTGAGGGCGATGCTTTCTGAGAGCGATGCTTTCTCAGGACGATGCTTTCTCAGGACGATGCTTTCTGAGAGCGATGCTTTCTGAGGGCGATGCTTTCTCAGGACGATGCTTTCTCAGGACGATGCTTTCTGAGAGCGATGCTTTCTCAGGACGATGCTTTCTCAGGACGATGCTTTCTCAGGACGATGCTTTCTCAGGACGATGCTTTCTGAGAGCGATGCTTTCTCAGGACGATGCTTTCTCAGGACGATGCTTTCTGAGAGCGATGCTTTCTGAGAGCGATGCTTTCTCAGGACGATGCTTTCTCAGGACGATGCTTTCTGAGAGCGATGCTTTCTGAGAGCGATGCTTTCTGAGAGCGATGCTTTCTGAGAGCGATGCTTTCTGAGAGCGATGCTTTCTCAGGACGATGCTTTCTGAGAGCGATGCTTTCTGAGAGCGATGCTTTCTCAGGACGATGCTTTCTCAGGACGATGCTTTCTGAGAGCGATGCTTTCTGAGAGCGATGCTTTCTCAGGACGATGCTTTCTGAGGGCGATGCTTTCTGAGGGCGATGCTTTCTCAGGACGATGCTTTCTCAGGACGATGCTTTCTGAGGGCGATGCTTTCTGAGGGCGATGCTTTCTCAGGACGATGCTTTCTCAGGACGATGCTTTCTCAGGACGATGCTTTCTCAGGACGATGCTTTCTCAGGACGATGCTTTCTCAGGACGATGCTTTCTGAGGGCGATGCTTTCTCAGGACGATGCTTTCTGAGGGCGATGCTTTCTCAGGACGATGCTTTCTGAGAGCGATGCTTTCTCAGGACGATGCTTTCTCAGGACGATGCTTTCTGAGAGCGATGCTTTCTCAGGACGATGCTTTCTCAGGACGATGCTTTCTCAGGACGATGCTTTCTGAGGGCGATGCTTTCTCAGGACGATGCTTTCTGAGAGCGATGCTTTCTGAGGGCGATGCTTTCTCAGGACGATGCTTTCTCAGGACGATGCTTTCTCAGGACGATGCTTTCTGAGAGCGATGCTTTCTCAGAGCGATGCTTTCTCAGAACGATGCTTTCTGAGAGCGATGCTTTCTCAGAACGATGCTTTCTGAGAGCGATGCTTTCTGAGAGCGATGCTTTCTGAGGGCGATGCTTTCTCAGAACGATGCTTTCTGAGAGCGATGCTTTCTGAGAGCGATGCTTTCTGAGAGCGATGCTTTCTGAGAGCGATGCTTTCTGAGGGCGATGCTTTCTGAGAGCGATGCTTTCTCAGAGCGATGCTTTCTCAGAACGATGCTTTCTGAGAGCGATGCTTTCTCAGAACGATGCTTTCTGAGAGCGATGCTTTCTGAGAGCGATGCTTTCTGAGGGCGATGCTTTCTCAGAACGATGCTTTCTGAGAGCGATGCTTTCTGAGAGCGATGCTTTCTGAGAGCGATGCTTTCTGAGGGCGATGCTTTCTGAGGGCGATGCTTTCTGAGAGCGATGCTTTCTGAGGGCGATGCTTTCTCAGGACGATGCTTTCTGAGGACGATGCTTTCTCAGGACGATGCTTTCTGAGAGCGATGCTTTCTCAGAGCGATGCTTTCTCAGGACGATGCTTTCTGAGAGCGATGCTTTCTGAGAGCGATGCTTTCTGAGGGCGATGCTTTCTCAGGACGATGCTTTCTCAGGACGATGCTTTTTGAGGGCGATGCTTTCTCAGGACGATGCTTTCTCAGGACGATGCTTTCTCAGGACGATGCTTTCTGAGGGCGATGCTTTCTCAGGACAATGCTTTCTGAGGGCGATGCTTTCTCAGGACGATGCTTTCTGAGAGCGATGCTTTCTCAGGACGATGCTTTCTCAGGACGATGCTTTCTGAGAGCGATGCTTTCTCAGGACGATGCTTTCTCAGGACGATGCTTTCTCAGGACGATGCTTTCTGAGGGCGATGCTTTCTCAGGACGATGCTTTCTGAGAGCGATGCTTTCTCAGGACGATGCTTTCTCAGGACGATGCTTTCTGAGAACGATGCTTTCTCAGGACGATGCTTTCTCAGGACGATGCTTTCTGAGGGCGATGCTTTCTCAGGACGATGCTTTCTGAGAGCGATGCTTTCTGAGAGCGATGCTTTCTCAGGGCGATGCTTTCTGAGAGCGATGCTTTCTGAGGGCGATGCTTTCTCAGGGCGATGCTTTCTGAGGGCGATGCTTTCTCAGGACGATGCTTTCTGAGAGCGATGCTTTCTGAGGGCGATGCTTTCTCAGGACGATGCTTTCTGAGAGCGATGCTTTCTGAGTGCGATGCTTTCTCAGGACGATGCTTTCTGAGAGCGATGCTTTCTGAGAGCGATGCTTTCTGAGAGCGATGCTTTCTGAGGGCGATGCTTTCTGAGGGCGATGCTTTCTGAGGGCGATGCTTTCTGAGGGCGATGCTTTCTGAGGGCGATGCTTTCTCAGGACGATGCTTTCTGAGGACGATGCTTTCTCAGGACGATGCTTTCTGAGAGCGATGCTTTCTGAGAGCGATGCTTTCTGAGAGCGATGCTTTCTGAGAGCGATGCTTTCTGAAGGCTGATTCATACTCGGCGCAAACGCGCAACTGTTCTGGCTCGAGAACCATTAATGACGTCATCGAAAGCGCCAGCCCCTTCACAGTTCCTTCAGCTCATAAGCGCAGTTTGCGCCGAGAATGCGTCATATTTGCAGTTCTCTCCAGACCAGCGAGCGTCACTGTTGAGGAAACAAGCTGAAAAGCATACGAAGAAAGCATACACAATGCCACCTGTGCTGTCACGTCAGCAGAGGCTGGCACATCTGATGCGGAATGAATTTACTCTGGGTGTAGAACTGTATATGTATCTCAGAGCTAAGCGGCTGCGGCAAAAACAGAAGAGAAGGTGGAATGTTTGTCCTTTGCAACAAGACGAACTTTGTCAAACGTTGTCCCAGTGTAACTTCATAGACGTGTCGTACAGATGTTTGTAGAGGCGCATCCTCTCGGTCACCGCGGTCTCTGCAGTGTTCATTTTTTCTTTTTCTTGGTCAGCTGTTTCCGTTTGAGCACGCGTGAAGTCAGAAAAAAAGTTGTGTGCGCGCCCTTGCGCCGCGCGAGGATTTTCTAGCTTGCGAAGGGGGGCGTGTCGGAATTTTGGGACACGTGACCGTTTGCGCCATTTGCGACCAGCTAGTATGAGCGAGGTCGCGCCGAGTATGAATCAGCCTTGAGGGCGATGCTTTCTGAGGGCGATGCTTTCTCAGGACGATGCTTTCTCAGGACGATGCTTTCTCAGAACGATGCTTTCTCAGGACGATGCTTTCTCAGAACGATGCTTTCTCAGGGCGATTCGAGCGGTGATGAGCCTCACTTGATGCTCAGGCTCCACATTCCTGTCTCCATCTTGTGTTAGCAGAGACATTGATTTCCTCTTTGTGTCCCAGTGGAGACGAAACAGACCACAGCCCGTCTGGCCTGAGTGTATTTCCTCCGGCTCGGGTTACGGTCGTCCTCTGAACACAACTCTGTGTTATTGACCCACTTATAGCCCCAGCAGCACACCGCTGTCCTCTGATGAAACTCACTTAGCTGCTTCTGGAGGATTCAGCAGAACCCTGAGAGCTCCAGAGGGTAATCCAACCCTCTGACATTGAGTTCTGCTTTGCTGCATCGGTGCCACTGATCACTTGAAGTGATTTCACAGCAAAAACCCGCTGAAACTTTACACTAAAATATAGCCTCAAGCAGTGATGTGGGGAGCCTAGCAGAATGGCACAATAGGGAAGGCTTGGGCCGCTCAGGAAGGCGTCATGAGTCCATGCACCAAGTTTGGCATCGATACATCAATGCATCGCAGAGATACGGCCCAATGTCCCGTTTGCGTGTCGGCGTAGAGTTTGATTGGCTGCCATTAGCAAACGGAAGCAAAATAAAAAACATCCACATGATAATTTATGTGCGGCTTGGTCTGAAGATTCTATGTGCCAAGTCCCGTGGAGATCGGACAATCTTAGTGGCCTGAAATGCTTTTTGAAGGTTTTCGATTAAATTCAAAATGGCGGAAAATCCAATATGGCGCAGATAACGTCATGATGTGCTTTGACTTCGTCTGCATCCAGGGATTCCATTGGTACCTCATTTGTGAAATTTGGACCAAGGGGTCCAAAGATATGAGCAAAAATGCATTTTTGCTACATATAGCGACACCTATAGGCCGAACATCATCAAACTTCTTCGGCCTCTTGGTCCAATGGTGGGTTCATCCATCACCTAAAAATGTTCACAGATTTCCATCCAAAAACCGTCTCAAAGGAGAAACGTGTCGTTCAACTCTGTCAATAAGCCCCAAAAAGCTTCAGTCCAGCAGCAGAAAGATCTTAAAGTGATTTATCTGAGTCGAACAGAAGATCAGGAGCTCAGGCAGCAAAAGACTGAAGCTAAATAAGTGATGTGACGGTTAGGGTTCTGAATCAGGAGACAGAGTGAGGAATGCATGGAGCTCACTGGTTGTTTCAGTCTGAATCCAGCTCTGATCTGAACGACACCACAACTCACATCGTTTAATTATCTAAGACTCAAACTGTTGAATGTATAGATTTTACCTGCAGGAGGCGACTAACGGAGACAGAAACGCTCTTTTTCTGCTGGAGAATCCTCCTCCAGCTCCGGGCTGAAGCTCTCAGGAAGAGCTCGGACCCTTCAGGAGGATTTAAGGCCTTTTCTGGTCTGATGAACAGCTTGAACATCCGTCACTCTCAGAGGTTTTGCTCCGTAAAAAGAGCTTTTCTGCCCCTGTGGGGTGCATTAACGGGGCTGAAGGAGCCTGCAGGGACAGTGTCCATGTCAGCATCAGGGATGCTGATAAAGTTTCTGTTGAAGAGGACAGAAGGTGTTTACCCTGAGCTCCGTGTGTGTGAACAGGTTTTCCTGCTGGGACATCATCTGCCTCTCAGCAAAGGAAGGGGAAGCCCAGCTCACTCACAGGGGTCCCAAAGCATGCTGGGACTAACCAGAGTAACCAGAGTAACCAGAGTAACCAGAGTAACCAGAGTAACCAGACTAACCGGACTCTGGAACAACCTGCCGCTCGTTGCTCTTTTATATCTGCAGATTCCAGCTTTTTACTCAGTTTGGTTGTTTTTAAACTAACTTTATTCAATCCTGAAAAATAGAAATAAAATTCATGAAGAACTGAGCCGCTGTGAGCTCCATGAGTCCGTTCCGTGTTCGCTGGGTTTCATGTCGCCTGTGAGCCATCATCAGCTGATTCTTAAAGGGATAGTTCGCTGTATAACATCCCATATCAGCAGCATCATTTCTGAACATCTTCTTACCCCCTGCTGCGTCCTGTGAGCAGAGTTCCAGCCTCGTTTGGGTGTTGATGAAGGTAGTCCGGCTAGTTGGCTGGGGTTTAAAAAATAAAGCGTTTTGCTTCTCAGAACAATATGCGTTCAACAGAGTAATACATTTGCATCACAAAATGGTTCTCCAGGAAAAAGTCAGACCTCACAATCTCTTGGCCCTATTTTCTCTCCCTTCGTATCACTGCCTGCAAACACCGTAACAGGCGCGGCTGTCGCCAGGCGGCCAATACATTTTCAATTCAGACCACATTTACCGTAATACTGGGATGAGCAGAAGCTGGCGTGCATGTCCTCGACTTTCCTCATGTTGCATTTGTAGTTTGTTGTTGTAATCATAGTGAGACATTCAGGATGAGCATGGTTCCTGTGCTGGTTTTTGTGCTGGTTTTTGCCCTTTTTTTAACTAAAAACCGATCCATTGTGCCTGCACCTCGCGCTGGCTAAAGGAGCTAGCGTGCTCTGTGGTTTAAGCGGGCTGCGTTGCCAGGTTTAACAGTCCCCCCTTTAGGAAACACCATTAAGCCTCAATTAATACTTAATAAAATAATTAATACTACAAAAATGCAAAAGTATAAATATACTTAAAAAGTATAAACATACTTAATACTGTGCAGTATTTGCTGTATGTTGTTTGAAAAAATGTATTGCTATTGTTACCATATTGTTATAAGCTACTCTGCGAGTGTGAGCCGCCAATTAAAGCTTGAGGAGCCACGCTATGAGTATCTCTGTTATACAGCTTCATGTCAAAAGAGGCGAACTATCCCTTTAACGCTGCAGTTCATTCTGATTACCGACTCGTGGCTTCATGAGTTAATGGGCCTCTGCAGAAATGTGTGCAGAAAACAAGCCAGACTCGTGTTTTTAGTGTTTTTCTGCAGAGCTGCTGAGTCACCGTCAGGTTTGTCAGCACAGAGAGTCCCAGTTAAACAGTTAAACTCTCCTGTGAAGGCCAGACTCCTGTTTACTCCTGTTTTCTCAGGATCCTTCCGCATTCAGACAGCAGAATCTGCATTCAGACAGCAGAATCTGCGAGGTGTCTGGGCTCTCCTTCCTCTGCGTATCGGGCCCATCGCAGACCTCGCGGCGTCTCCTCCGCATACTTCCAGCGGCTCCAGCTTGATATCAGAAACCCTCCCTGGTGTGTTTGTGCCGCTGAAGGCCGCCCAACACTGCAGCTATTGTCCTGCTGCAGACCGACGCAGGCACACGAGTCTGTACGAGCGTCTGTTTGCGTTCGCAGAGCTCTAATCGGCGGCCCGAGGACGTCCCGCTCGGCCCGGCTTCCTTCCAGAGGTCAGACGCAGTTTATTCCCAACAACGTTCTGACCGTGGAGGAGAAGCGGCATGTGACCGGCTCCTGCTGCGTCTTTGTCTTAAATAAACGCAGAAAACTCTTAAAACTTTTAAAACTGTGGCTCTGAGAAGTCGAGCGATGACTCCCGGGGACGTCACACGGCGAATTACGACCAATTACTGGTCAGGAATTGAGTTACGCTGCAGTCGGTCTTGTGAGACAAACACAGACTTCCAGTTTCATCCAGATTCGTGTGACGTGGACGTTAATAAAGCTGATTTACGGCGGTGAGCTCCGTGTCAGCCGCTGGTCGCGCTTCAGATTCACTACGCATGATGTTCCGGTTGAACTTTACGTTTTAATTCTCACAGATTGAAATGTGCACGATAAGAGCAGCAGGAGCCAGATGTGGAGAACCGCTGCATGAGCACAGGGTGATGACCTCTGACCTCCGCTGAGATGCTCAGAGGAGAAACTCAGGCTGTGTTCGAAACCGCCTACTACATGCTACATACTACATGCTACATACTACATGCTACATACTGCATACTACAAACTGCATACTACATACTACAAACTGCATACTACATACTACATACTGCATACTACATACTACATACTGCATACTGCATACTACATACTGCATACTACATACTGCATACTACATACTACATACTGCATACTACATACTGCATACTACATACTGCATACTACATACTACATACTGCATACTGCATACTACATACTGCATACTACATACTACATACTGCATGCTACATACTGCATACTACATACTACATACTACAAACTGCATACTACATACTACATACTGCATACTACATACTACATACTGCATACTGCATACTACATACTGCATACTACATACTGCATACTACATACTACATGCTACATGCTACATACTGCATACTGCATACTACATACTACATACTGCATACTACATACTGCATACTGCATACTACATACTGCATACTGCATACTACATACTGCATACTACATACTACATACTGCATACTACATACTACATGCTACATACTACATACTACATACTGCATACTACATACTACATACTGCATACTGCACACTACATACTGCACACTACATGCTACATACTACATACTGCATACTACATATAGCATACTGCATACTGCATACTACATACTGCATACTGCATACTACATACTACATACTGCATACTACATACTACATGCTACATACTGCATACTGCATACTACATACTACATACTGCATACTACATACTGCATACTGCATACTACATACTACATACAACATACTGCATACTGCATACTACATACTACATACTGCATACTACATACTACATGCTGCATACTGCATACTACATACTGCATACTACATACTACATACTGCATACTACATACTGCATACTACATACCACATACAATATACTACATACTACATACTACATACAGCATACTACATACTGCATACTGCATACTACATACTGCATACTGCATACTACATACTGCATACTACATACTGCATACTGCATACTACATACTGCATACTACATACTACATACTGCATACTGCATACTGCATACTACATACTGCATACTACATACCACATACAATATACTACATACCACATACTACATACTACATACTACATACTGCATACTACATACCGCATACTGCATACTGCATACTGCATACTACATACTGCAAACTACATACTACATACTTCCATACTACATACTTCCATACTACATACTCATCGATCAGACAGTATGCAGAGCGTTTACCCACAATGCATTTCGCTCCTGCCCAAGATGAAATCAGCCGGCAGTAATAGTTGATTTTGACAGGAAATGACGATCGGCGACGTCACGTTACGTTGCATCTTGGGTAGTTTGAGTATGAGTAGTAACCTCATGATGCATACCCAACATTTCGGAGAATCTAGTATGCATCCGGGAACTTCTCGCTTACTCAAACTCGCATACTAACTCAAAAGGTTAGTAGGAGTAGTAGGAGTAGTATGCGTTTCGAACACATTCTGGGAGTCTGTGACAGCAGCAGGAGGCACTGAGCTGTAAAAACTCAGATTCAGCAGCAGTGGGCGCAGCCCCAAGGTGCCCGGGAGTTCACCCAGTGGAGCGCACGTGCACGTGCACGGTTTCTGCAGCAGCGTGTGATCTGTAACTGAATTACAGTCCGAGCCTCACACAGACGCTGCTGAATGGAATGTTTCACAGTCCGAGGAAGTGTTGGACGGTATACCGATACTACCCTGGAAAAAATGCCCCTCCAAAAATAAGTAAAAAAACAACAAATAAAAGACGTTTTTGCTTGAAATAAGCAAAAAAAAAAATCTGCCAATGGAACTAGTGAAAATCGGCTTGTCAAGATTTCTTGAAATAAAATGTGATATTTATAACTTTTGAGATAAAAATGATCTTGAAATTAGCTTAAAAACCTCTTCAAATGTAAATAAAAAAGCTTGTTTCATATGAAATATGACTCAAAACAATTTGTTTTCAAGACTTTTTCATTTAACAAGATATTCCAGATGTATTTTATTAAAACAAGTCCCTATATCTGGCTGAAAAAGGAACTTGTTAGGCAGTTGTGTCTGATATATTAAGTGTAATGAGATATTTTGACGAGAATTGAGACAAATATACTCGGTAAGACTTTGATTTTTTTCCAAAGGTATCATGATACCCTGACGCACAAAACGATGCGATACGTTTTTTTTTTTTAGTATCAATACTTCTCTTAAAATAACGTTCTGTGTCTGTCATTCTCTGGCATATACCATGTAGTGGCATGTTTTGTTTTGTTTAAAATAAAATAGCATTTTAAATGTGTAAGTCGTCATTAATGTGTTCACTGTTCAAACGTTGATGTTGGACAGAAAAGTAGCTTGTTAAGCTAAAGCCAATATGCTAACAGAAGGGATTGCGCTCCTCATACAAGGACCTACTTTCCGTTCCTCGTACCAGACTTAAAACATGTGGAGATAGGGCCTTCTGTTCAGCTGCCCCTACCCTATGGAACAATCTGCCACTTCACATCCGTTCTGCCCCCTCTCTACTACAGTTCAAAAAGAATCTAAAAACACATCTCTTCTCCATGTCCTACTCTTCCCCCGGCCCTACCCTTACCCCCTTCTTTTCTTTTGTTAAAGCGACCTTGAGTACCTTGAAAGGCGCTATATAAGTCCAAGTTATTATTATTATTATTATTATTATTATTATTATTATTATTATTATTATGCTCATACTCGCTCTGTAGTAATTTGCTCAAACAGCAGGAAAGGAGCTGAAAATTAAACCATAGTGAGACCCAGCTGGACCATTATTCATCTCTGTTCCAGGTTTTTTTAGATTTTCGCCGTGGTATCGGTTCAGTATCGAATATCGAGGTATTTATGGCAGGTATCTTATCGAAGTTAAAATGTTGGGATTGGAACAACACTAGTCCGAGGGAGGAAAGTGTTCGATAATCTGCTGCTACGGCAGCTGAGGAGGGTCAGTTGATCAGAAACAGGTGAAGATGCCTGGAAAAAATTCTGTTTTTTATGCAAAATGTCGGCCTGAAACTCCTTAAATTCATCTATGAGAAAAGCTTGAAAAGCTTGAAATGCAGCGAGTTGAATGGAGATTAGAGACGCCATCAGCGGGCAGCAGGTACAGTTTAAGAGGTTGGGCTTAGAAGAAGAGATGTTTGATTTAAATTCTTCTGTCTTACGTCATGCAGCTCAGCAGCTGCTTAGCTTATCTTTGATCAACCTCCATGAAACTGCTATAAAAACTCGCTTCAGTCTTCCCTAAATGAAGGTGACTGAGTGAAATCTGTGTGGAAACGGGGCTGTTTGTGTGACCTGAAACGGTTTAAACGGTTTAATCTGTGTGACCTGAAACGGTTTAAACGGTTTAAACTGTGTGACCTGAAACGGTTTAAACGGTTTAATCTGTGTGACCTGAAACGGTTTGAACTGAGTGACCTGAAACGGTTTAAACTGTGTGACCTGAAACGGTTTAAACGGTTTAATCTGTGTGACCTGAAACGGTTTAATCTGTGTGACCTGAAACGGTTTAAACCGTTTAAACTGTGTGACCTGAAACGGTTTAAACGGTTTAATCTGTGTGACCTGAAACGGTTTGAACTGTTTAAACTGAGTGACCTGAAACGGTTTAAACGGTTTAATCTGTGTGACCTGAAACGGTTTAAACGGTTTAAACTGTGTGACCTGAAACGGTTTAAACGGTTTAATCTGTGTGACCTGAAACGGTTTAAACGGTTTAAACTGTGTGACCTGAAACGGTTTAATCTGTGTGACCTGAAACGGTTTAAACGGTTTAAACTGTGTGACCTGAAACGGTTTAAACGGTTTAATCTGTGTGACCTGAAACGGTTTGAACTGTTTAAACTGAGTGACCTGAAACGGTTTAAACTGTGTGACCTGAAACGGTTTAAACGGTTTAAACTGTGTGACCTGAAACGGTTTGAACTGTTTAAACTGAGTGACCTGAAACGGTTTGAACTGTTTAAACTGAGTGACCTTGAAACGGTTTAAACGGTTTAAACTGTGTGACCTGAAACGGTTTAAACGGTTTAAACTGTGTGACCTGAAACGGTTTAAACTGTGTGACCTGAAACGGTTTAAACTGTGTGACCTGAAACGGTTTAAACGGTTTAAACTGTGTGACCTGAAACGGTTTAAACGGTTTAAACCGTGTGACCTGAAACGGTTTAAACCGTGTGACCTGAAACGGTTTAAACGGTTTAAACGGTTTAAACCGTGTGACCTGAAACGGTTTAAACCGTGTGACCTGAAACGGTTTAAACTGTGTGACCTGAAACTGTCTCAGACCTCAGGCCTCAGCTGCTCGTGGTGAGTGAACGTTAGCATTAAGTTTCAGTTCCATCTCTGATCCTGATCTCTTTCTCTCTTTGGTCCAGATGAGCGTGAGGCGGTGCAGAAGAAGACCTTCACCAAGTGGGTCAACTCCCACCTGTCCAGGGTTTCCTGCCGGATCACAGACCTCTACATGGACCTGAGGGACGGGCGCATGCTCATCAAGCTGCTGGAGGTCCTGTCGGGAGAGAGGCTGGTGGGTGGCTTCGCTTTTTATTCAAAACAAAAGCACCAATTGTACCGTAATGGCTTTCCCTATGATAAAAGGCAACGGGTATTTTATTTTGTGAAAATAACAGGAAGTGCATTGCTCACTGCGGCTAGCTTTAGTAGCGCCGAATTCGTGGGAACAAAATTGTAAATAGCCGGTATTTTGTCAGGTTTTCAACACGTTGGGGATCTAAACGACTACTTTCTCTCCTGAAAATGTTTCAAATGCTGCTAAAGTTTACAGAGTTTAGAGCTTAAGGGAAATCAGCTTCAGGCCGGCTGATTTCGGCTCGGGCAGGAGCGAAATGCATTGTGGGTAAACACTCTGCATACTGTCTGATCGATGAGTATGTAGTATGCAGTATGTAGTATGTAGTATGCGGTTTCGAACACAGCTACGGCTTTTCTCTTCCCTTCTTCTTCTTCTTCTTGGCTTTTCTTTTCCCTTCTTCTTCTCTGCTCTGCTGCCATCCGGCCTTTTCTCAGCCTGTCAAACACACGCAGAGAGGAAACTCTGCAGCAGGGTTTTCATTCTTTATTCACACGCTGTTTCTCATGCTCACGACGGAGGAAGTAAAGAGACGAAACATGGCGAGCACAGAAAAAAGAGAGGAAAGTGGATTGTTGATCGGATGGAGAAGGATAAGGGAGGTCGACAGGCTGTCGCAGTGAAAGGAGTCATTGAGTAACTCTGAGGGTTCTCATGAAGCCAAAACGCCTCCAGAGGCGGCAGAAGAATCTGACAGCGAGCGGCTGTTTCCATCTGCAGAGGAGGAACAATTTCAACCACCAAAATGTTTTTCTTGCTGTGTCGAAATCTTTGAAAAAACATTTAAAATCCACGGCCTCATTGTTTGGCGACGCTGAGACAGCTGGGAGCTGTTGAAGCTCTTATAAAAGCAGAGGCTCCGAGTTTCAGCCGTGGAAGACGATCAGTTAAACTTCAGTTAAAAAGAAAGAAGAGACTCTTTAATTCTGTGTTAAAAAACTGCAAGTCCAGCCTCAGATCCACACATCACACTGTGGCATTATTAATTTAACAGAAACTGAGACAGAACACAGACTCTGCAGGCCTCAGTTAGCATGCTAAAGGTTAAAGGTCACCCCAAGGTCAGAAACCCAAGAGCTACATCTCAGACTCTGCAGGCCTCAGTTAGCATGTTAAAGGTTAAAGGTCACCCCAAGGTCAGAAACCCAAGAGCTACATCTCAGTCTCTGCAGGCCTCAGTTAGCATGCTAAAGGTTAAAGGTCACCCCAAGGTCAGAAACCCAAGAGCTACATCTCAGACTCTGCAGGCCTCAGTTAGCATGCTAAAGGTTAAAGGTCACCCCAAGGTCAGAAACCCAAGAGCTACATCTCAGACTCTGCTGGCCTCAGTTAGCATGCTAAAGGTTAAAGGTCACCCCAAGGTCAGAAACCCAAGAGCTACATCTCAGACTCTGCAGGCCTCAGTTAGCATGCTAAAGGTTAAAGGTCACCCCAAGGTCAGAAACCCAAGAGCTACATCTCAGACTCTGCAGGCCTCAGTTAGCATGTTAAAGGTTAAAGGTCACCCCAAGGTCAGAAACCCAAGAGCTACATCTCAGACTCTGCGGGCCTCAGTTAGCATGTTAAAGGTTAAAGGTCACGACAGCACAGTTAGAAACGGGCTGAACAAGTATGGCTTGTTTGGAGAAAGCCTCTTCTCTCTAAGTGTTCAGTGTTCTGTCTCAGTTTGTGTTAATTTGATGTTGGATTTAGTGAGTTTTAACACCTGCTGAGGAGTGTGAAACCTTAGAATTAACAGTTTATCTTCTTTTCCCTGACTTTATATGAACAAAATGAACATATTTGGAGCTTTTTGCGTGTTTTTCTGGCAGTGAAACTGCGGCTGAGTCTGAATACTCTGCAGTGTGTGTTGATATCTGAGATCTCGGCAGCGATATCATGTGAGGAGGCCTGAATAATTCAGCCCGGGGGTCGTAGTTGAGTGAAGGTTTAAAATTAAACGTTCTTCAAGCCACAAGAACAAACATGGAAAGCCCCCCCTGCTCTCTGCGCAGCAGGATGGTTGAAAACAGCTCAAATCTGCTGTTGGAGGTAAAAGAATCACTCTGACCGCTTCGTTGGGTCGGTGCCACCAGCGGACCAAAATATCTGTGGTTAGAGTCCAGGTTGTGAATCAGTGAGTGGCTTTCAGCCGGGGGGTGGGGGGGGGGGGGAGCAAAGACAGCAGTGTTATCGTTGGGCGGCGTCGGAGCCGCAGGATTCAACAACTAACATGTATTAGAACTGCTTTGTTTGGTTTAGGCTTCCTCCAGATTTAAAACATCATCGACCTGAACACCATGTGATCCAAGGAACAGCTGAGGAAATGGGAAGCTTAGGAAGACTGATGATCTGTCCGTCAATGCATCCATCTGTCCGATTATCATTAGGCTTATTCCCACTGTAGGAACCTTCTGCAGTTCCTAGAACCTTTTCAGGAACCGTTTTTTTCCCACATTCGGCCCTCAGTTCCTGGAACCATTTCAGCTCCTTCTCCTCAGCTGGGTCTGTTCTGGGTTCTATAGGAACACATCTGATGTAGGTGTTTGGTGGTTGGTAGTAGGGGTTTCACAACTACTGATTTTTGCTAGTCGACTAGTTTTGCATAACAGTAGTTGAAAGTCGACTAGTCGTTGAATTATGTATTTAGTAAACTGACGCATTAGGCCTAAGGCATTGAGCATTGTAAAGGAAGACACAGAGGAAGGAGTTCTGGTGAATCATTGAAAATGCATTCTTGAAATTCAGAAAGAAGGTAATAAAACAATTATCATCAGTTGTTCTTTCCACCAACAATTGTTAATACAAAAACAGTAGACCTAGCATTCATTTAAAACAGCGTACACCGCGCATCAGCGAACTGCTACGTTGCAGGATGTAAACATTGCCTCATGGCTAGCCTCACACAATAACGTGGAACTTGACTTACCCATCAGCGGTGTCAACTAACAGTGTAAAAACAATGTGAAACATTGAAAAAATATTATCCATAGCCCTGCATTTCTACTAGTCAATGTCCTGTTCCATGATAACGTCCACCTTGCCTTCTCCGTTAGCGTTGAGAAACACGAGCGCATCGACGTGGGAGGGATGGAGGCTACTCCTCTGTCGGGTGACTGTGTTTCCCGCTAGGGAAAAAATTCTCTCGCTTGGGGTGCTGGTGGCTGGAACAGCTAGATAACTTTTTGCTATTGTATTTTAGCACTGCTTTGCATAACTTACACGTAACGGTGGACGTGTCTTCATTTTCGGTGAAGTACTTCCGCACATAGGACTGCCTTGAACGTTTTTTTTCCTACCTCAACACCCGACGCCATTTTGTTTCCGACTAGTTGATTAGTGCCGAGTAGTGGTTGTGATAATCGACTATTTGATGAAACCCCTAGTTGGTAGCTCCACCCCTTGTCAGATTTCCTCTTCTTCATGTTCCTGAACTGCTCAACGCAAAAAGCAGAATAACGGCTGAAATGTTTCCTCATACGACACGGACACAACCTTGGCGTGTTTAATAAGGTAAACTGACACGTTGCCTCCTTTGTCTGCGGCGCTCTGCTCTCCGTCCTTCATGAAACCAAGAATATGGCCTGCGCTCCATCCTTAAACGTGTACATACAGTTGACTCCTCGGTCTCTCCTCATATAAATGTTCCTCTCAGACAGTTTTAAGATAGAAATACATGAAATTAGAATTTGTTTCTGGTGTTGTGTTGTAATTAATAAAGTTTAATTTAGAGTTGATTGTCGGTGTTTAAGCCCATTTATTGACATTTTGATGTAGTTTTAACTCTTAACTGCTCAGTTCTGAGATCCTGATATGAGAAGCAGCTCAGCAGTAATTGGATGGATGTAAAAATGTGACAGAAGCAGATAAACACTTGAAGTTGTTTTCTCACCAGTTGAAAGCAGTCAGCTGTGTCCGCAGCTGTTTCTCCGTGTTTGTGCGGCTTGAAGCTCTTCACGCTTTCTGGCTTTTGATGGTTTTGTTGTCTTTCGTTACAGCCCAAACCCACGAAGGGTCGGATGAGGATCCACTGCCTGGAAAACGTGGACAAGGCTCTGCAGTTCCTGAAGGAGCAGAGGGTTCACCTGGAGAACATGGGCTCCCACGACATCGTGGACGGGAACCACCGCCTCACTCTGGGCCTCATCTGGACCATCATCCTCAGATTCCAGGTGAGAGCTGCAGAGAACAGGTGAACTCATCCAGCCCCCCGGCTGATGACCCTGTGGTGAGCAGGTCATAATGACTTGTGAGCCATTTGGTGTCCCAAAGTCCCAGAAATGATAGATGCAAACGATTTGGCATCCTCAAAAGCTGCCTCTAATCAGACATCAGCCAAACTTATTGTGACCTCTTTTATTGTTAAATCATATTTGTGCCATTTTGCATCCCTAAAAGCCTAAAAGAAAGAGCCTCTTCCTCCACCTTTTACCTGTTGTTTGTATGATTTTGCATCCCTAAAAGCCTAAAACGAAGAGCCTCTTCCTCCACCTTTTACCTGTTAATGTTTGTATGATTTTGCATCCCTAAAAGCCTAAAACGAAGAGCCTCTTCCTCCACCTTTTACCTGTTAATGTTTGTATGATTTTGCATCCCTAAAAGCCTAAAACGAAGAGCCTCCTCCTCCACCTTTTACCTGTTAATGTTTGTATGATTTTGCATCCCTAAAAGCCTAAAACGAAGAGCCTCTTCCTCCACCTTTTACCTGTTAATGTTTGTATGATTTTGCATCCCTAAAAGCCTAAAACGAAGAGCCTCTTCCTCCACCTTTTACCTGTTAATGTTTGTATGATTTTGCATCCCTAAAAGCCTAAAACGAAGAGCCTCTTCCTCCACCTTTTACCTGTTGTTTGTATGATTTTGCATCCCTAAAAGCCTAAAACGAAGAGCCTCTTCCTCCACCTTTTACCTGTTGTTTGTATGATTTTGCACCCCTAAAAGCCTAAAACGAAGAGCCTCTTCCTCCACCTTTTACTTGTTAATGTTTGTATGATTTTGCATCCCTAAAAGCCTAAAACGAAGAGCCTCTTCCTCCACCTTTTACCTGTTGTTTGTATGATTTTGCACCCCTAAAAGCCTAAAAGAAAGAGCCTCTTCCTCCACCTTTTACCTGTTGTTTGTATGATTTTGCATCCCTAAAAGCCTAAAACAAAGAGCCTCTTCCTCCACCTTTTACCTGTTGTTTGTATGATTTTGCACCCCTAAAAGCCTAAAACGAAGAGCCTCTTCCTCCACCTTTTACTTGTTAATGTTTGTATGATTTTGCATCCCTAAAAGCCTAAAAGGAAGAGCCTCTTCCTCCACCTTTTCCCTTTTGTTTGTATGATTTTGCATCCCTAAAAGCCTAAAAGAAAGAGCCTCTTCCTCCACCTTTTACCTGTTGTTTGTATGATTTTGCATCCCTAAAAGCCTAAAACAAAGAGCCTCTTCCTCCACCTTTTACCTGTTGTTTGTATGATTTTGCATCCCTAAAAGCCTAAAACAAAGAGCCTCCTCCTCCACCTTTTCCCTTTTGTTTGTATGATTTTGCATCCCTAAAAGCCTAAAACGAAGAGCCTCTTCCTCCACCTTTTACCTGTTGTTTGTATGATTTTGCACCCCTAAAAGCCTAAAACGAAGAGCCTCTTCCTCCACCTTTTACCTGTTAATGTTTGTATGATTTTGCATCCCTAAAAGCCTAAAACGAAGAGCCTCTTCCTCCACCTTTTACCTGTTGTTTGTATGATTTTGCATCCCTAAAAGCCTAAAACGAAGAGCCTCTTCCTCCACCTTTTACCTGTTGTTTGTATGATTTTGCACCCCTAAAAGCCTAAAAGAAAGAGCCTCTTCCTCCACCTTTTACCTGTTAATGTTTGTATGATTTTGCATCCCTAAAAGCCTAAAACGAAGAGCCTCTTCCTCCACCTTTTACCTGTTGTTTGTATGATTTTGCATCCCTAAAAGCCTAAAAGAAAGAGCCTCTTCCTCCACCTTTTACCTGTTAATGTTTGTATGATTTTGCATCCCTAAAAGCCTAAAACGAAGAGCCTCTTCCTCCACCTTTTACCTGTTGTTTGTATGATTTTGCATCCCTAAAAGCCTAAAACGAAGAGCCTCTTCCTTCACCTTTTACCTGTTAATGTTTGTATGATTTTGCACCCCTAAAAGCCTAAAACGAAGAGCCTCTTCCTCCACCTTTTACCTGTTAATGTTTGTATGATTTTGCATCCCTAAAAGCCTAAAAGGAAGAGCCTCTTCCTCCACCTTTTACCTGTTAATGTTTGTATGATTTTGCATCCCTAAAAGCCTAAAACGAAGAGCCTCTTCCTCCACCTTTTACCTGTTGTTTGTATGATTTTGCATCCCTAAAAGCCTAAAACGAAGAGCCTCTTCCTCCACCTTTTACCTGTTAATGTTTGTATGATTTTGCATCCCTAAAAGCCTAAAACGAAGAGCCTCTTCCTCCACCTTTTACCTGTTGTTTGTATGATTTTGCATCCCTAAAAGCCTAAAACGAAGAGCCTCTTCCTCCACCTTTTACCTGTTAATGTTTGTATGATTTTGCATCCCTAAAAGCCTAAAACGAAGAGCCTCTTCCTCCACCGTTTACCTGTTAATGTTTGTATGATTTTGCATCCCTAAAAGCCTAAAACGAAGAGCCTCTTCCTCCACCTTTTCCCTTTTGTTAGTATGATTTTGCATCCCTAAAAGCCTAAAACGAAGAGCCTCTTCCTCCACCTTTTACCTGTTAATGTTTGTATGATTTTGCATCCCTAAAAGCCTAAAACGAAGAGCCTCTTCCTCCACCTTTTACCTGTTGTTTGTATGATTTTGCATCCCTAAAAGCCTAAAACGAAGAGCCTCCTCCTCCACCTTTTACCTGTTGATGTTCGTATGATTTTGCATCCCTAAAAACGAAGCATTTCTTTTTAATGCTCAGATAAAAACATGAAAACACCATGTGATGTGCGTTTTATGTGTCCCATCAGAGATGCTTGCTGCGTATTCTGCGTCCCAAAGTGGTTTAGAAGAGTTAAATCACCATTTTGGATCCCGTGTCGATCAGAAAATAAAGTAAAAGTAACTCTGTGGGGATCTGCTGTAAACAGGAAGTGATTTTAGGATGAGGGACAGCTTCTCAACCAGATAAATTAAGTCATTTTTATTAAAGGAAAGACGCAGCATTCAGAAATCTGACCACCAGGCGATGATGTCATCGTTTGGGACGGCGAACAGCTGCTGAAGTGGATGGAAAGGATTTATCTTTTATAAGCTCTGAGGATTAAATAAGGTGAAGCGGAGCCGCTTCTTTTCCTGATTTGTGTTTCCGGAACGCTTCGTGATGTCAGACTGATGGATGTGAAGCTTAAAGCTGAACTGAGCAGGTCAGCTGGAGGGTAAGAAAGCGGGAAGTTAAGGATATAAGAAGAAGAAAGCAGAGCGGTCTGTGGAAGCAGAGGGACCGTCGGGCATCTGTATGAGGTGAGGTCAGGGCTGGGTGTCACGCCTGGTTTCCTGAATCTGTCGGTGTAGACTCTCACTTATCCAGGTGTGAATGACCTCTCTGCTGCTCAGAAGTTTTTAACCATGAAGAGGAAGAAGTCCAGTTCGCCTTGTTCAAGGGTTGAGATTCAGTTTGATTTAAATGTTTCAGTTTCAGCTCATTTCCTCAGAAATTAAAGCCAAAGTCAGGACATGATTGAGAAAGCAAACAGCTGTTTATCTTTAGGAAGTGTGAACATTTAGAAGAGGACAATCATTAAAGAAGAAAGTGTCTGTAGAAAGTTTGAGGATGAATCCCTGCAGTAAAGCACAGAGGATGCTGCGTGCTGATGGATGTTCTGGATTGTCTGTGAAGGACTCAGGCTGAACCCGTGACGTCAGACTTTACTCTGATGTGATCATGAGCGTCATAAGCGTCTTTGAGCATTTGGAAAAGCGCTATATAAAATTTATATATTATTATTATTATTATTATTATTATGAGTCCATGCACCAAGTTTGGCATCGATACATAAATGCATCGCAGAGATACGGTCAAACGTCCTGTTAAGCGTCAGCTTAGAGTTTGATTGGCTGCCACGGGCAAACGGAAGCGAAATTTTAAAAATCCACGTAACTTTTGTGCGGCTTGGTCTGAAGATTTTATGTGTCAAGTCCCGTGGAGATCAGACAATCTCAGTGGCCTTAAATGCTTTTTGAAGGTTTTTGATAAAATCCAATATGGCGCAGATGACCTCATGTGTTGCGTTGACGTCGTCTGTATCCATGAATTCCATTGGTCCAAAGATATGAGCAAAAATGCATTATAACGCCACCTATAAGTTAAACGTCACCAAACGTCTTTGGCCTCTCAAAGATGTGGTCATGAGTCTGTGTTAGGAGTTTGACGTCATAACATCAAACGGTTGCCAAGATATGGCCTCACTTCCGGTTTGGTGGCGTCAACCTCAAGTTTGATTGGCTTTTATGGAAAAACGGAAGCGTAATTAAAAATTACACACGACAACTTGTGTGCGGCTTGGTCTGAAGAGTCTACGTGCCAAGTCCCGTGAAAATTGGACAATCTGTGTGACCTGAAATGCTTTTTGATAAAATTCAAAATGGCGGAAAATCTAATTAGACAGAAAATGATGGAAAATGCGTTGGACTCGTCATGATCCAAGGATTCAAACGATGCCTCATTTGTGAAATTTGGACCAAGGAGTCCAAAGTTATGCATTTAGATGAACTTTGAACTTTGACGTGTTGGTGGTGCTAGAGAGTACACTGTGGGGGCATGAAAATTCTTGGGGTTCTCTTTGCCACAGTGCTAATTACGTGTGTTAAATTTCCATATTTTTCCATATATTCCATAATTGCCATAGACTTCAATTACAGCGGAAAGTAGAGGAATAATAAGAAAAGCTACTAACACAATTATCTTCACTGCTAGGCCCCCAATTAGACTTGATCATATTTAACGAAACCTTGCGTCGGATGTTTTGTGCGACTTTAGATCCGAACGTCATGGTTTCCTCGGTTTCAGAGCACCCTAACACCCTAACACCCTAACCCTGTTTCAGATCCAGGACATCAGCGTGGAGACGGAGGACAACAAGGAGAAGAAGTCGGCCAAAGATGCTCTGCTGCTCTGGTGTCAGATGAAGACCGCAGGGTGAGTCGCATTCCTCTAACTGAGAAACCTTCTCCCCCAGCTGGAAATAAACTGGTGAAAGGCCAGTTTATTCAGGAAGAGCAAATAAAGCCGTCAGCAGTTGAGCATCATTTAGTAAACGTGTGTCCTGGTATCTGGGTGGCACCCTGTGAGTCACCACATTCAGCTGCATCTGAGCACAACAACAGGCAGCTATCTCACTTTTACAGCATGTTAGTCCAGCGTGTTCTGGGAATGAGTCCAGCAGCAGCCCTGACCAAAGTCCAAGAGAAACAGGAACGTATCTGGTAATAACTCAGGTCCTCAGGACAGCCTCCAGCAGCATTAATCTGATCCATGGAGAGCTGATGATCCGTCTGCTGGAGGATCCTGGATCATTTCAGCCCGAGGTCTTTGTAGTGAGACAAACAGATGGATGAAGTCGTCCAGGTGCCTCTTTATCCTCACATCTCTCGCTCCTTAATGAGTTTTATAGGAAACGTTCCGTCTCTTTGTGACAGATGATGTAATATCTAAAAACAGATCTTAAAAAATATTAATCTTAATTACAATCCAATCCGATCAGGCTCTCTTGAACCATCCCTAACTGTAAGCTTTATCAGAAAGGAAAGTTTTAAGCCTGATCTTAAAGGTAGAGAGGGGCCTGATAACTGAAGCCAAACTGGCAGCTGGTTCCATAGAGAGGGGCCTGATAACTGAAGGCTCTGCCTCCCAAACTGGCAGCTGGTTCCTCAGAGAGGGGCCTGATAACTGAAGGCTCTGCCCCCCCAAACTGGCAGCTGGTTCCACAGAGAGGGGCCTGATAACTGAAGGCTCTGCCTCCCAAACTGGCAGCTGGTTCCTCAGAGAGGGGCCTGATAACTGAAGGCTCTGCCTCCCAAACTGGCAGCTGGTTCCACAGAGAGGGGCCTGATAACTGAAGGCTCTGCCTCCCAAACTGGCAGCTGGTTCCACAGAGAGGGGCCTGATAACTGAAGGCTCTGCCTCCCAAACTGGCAGCTGGTTCCACAGAGAGGGGCCTGATAACTGAAGCCAAACTGGCAGCTGGTTCCACAGAGAGGGGCCTGATAACTGAAGGCTCTGCCTCCCAAACTGGCAGCTGGTTCCACAAGAGAGGGGCCTGATAACTGAAGGCTCTGCCTCCCAAACTGGCAGCTGGTTCCACAGAGAGGGGCCTGATAACTGAAGGCTCTGCCTCCCAAACTGGCAGCTGGTTCCACAGAGAGGGGCCTGATAACTGAAGGCTCTGCCTCCCAAACTGGCAGCTGGTTCCACAGAGAGGGGCCTGATAACTGAAGGCTCTGCCTCCCAAACTGGCAGCTGGTTCCACAGAGAGGGGCCTGATAACTGAAGGCTCTGCCTCCCAAACTGGCAGCTGGTTCCACAGAGAGGGGCCTGATAACTGAAGGCTCTGCCTCCCAAACTGGCAGCTGGTTCCACAGAGAGGGGCCTGATAACTGAAGGCTCTGCCTCCCAAACTGGCAGCTGGTTCCACAGAGAGGGGCCTGATAACTGAAGGCTCTGCCTCCCAAACTGGCAGCTGGTTCCACAGAGAGGGGCCTGATAACTGAAGGCTCTGCCTCCCAAACTGGCAGCTGGTTCCACAGAGAGGGGCCTGATAACTGAAGGTTCTGCCTCCCAAACTGGCAGCTGGTTCCACAGAGAGGTGTCTGATAACTGAAGGCTCTGCCTCCCAAACTGGCAGCTGGTCGCTGATTGGACCGGTGGTCCGACCTTTGACCTAATATGCTAATATGTTAATACTTTGCTAATATGGGATGTCATACAGCTTCATGTCAAAAAAAGCGAACTATCCCTTTATATTAACTGGTTTTATTCCAGAATCTTTAACAGAATCCACTTTAGTTTAGGTTTAGGCATTACTAATTCATGTAAGATGAAATGGATATTGGAAAAACACACAGGGATGCAAAGAAGAGAGAAAATTACGGTAACGAGCCTCTTTAAGTTAAAGTATAAGGCTGCACAAAGTGGTATTTTATGCAGCTGCAGGTCATGTCTGTGTGATGTCGAGGGAAGGTGTTTATTAGGGCTGCAGCACTCCAATCTCACGATTCGATACGATTTCGATACGATACAATACGATTCGATTCGTTGCGATACAATTCGATTCGTTGCGATTCGATACGATTCGATTCGTTGCGATTCGATACGATACGATTCGATTTGATTCGGTACGATACGATATGTTTCGATACGATTTGTTTCGATACAATTCGATTCGATACGATTGGATTTGATACGATTTGATTCGGTACGATTCGATTTGAATAGATTTGATTTGATACGATTTCATTTGGTATGATTCGATACGATTCGGTTCGATACGATTCGATGCGATTCGATACGATTTGTTTCGATACGATACGATTCGATACGATACGATTCGATACGATACACTTACATCATTTTCTGAAAAAAAGGGACAGTGTGATTTGACATGAATCGTCGCTGATTGGACCGGTGGTCCGACCTTTGACCCGGAAGGACAACACTGCCAGACAAACAGAAACAAACGAATACTTTATGCACTTTTATTCACTAATTTAACACTATAATCTGACCCCCTGTTATTGTATTATATTTTATTAATGTTCTGTGTTGTCACTAATTGTAACGTCTGACTTTTCAATAAAGTTTGCTTTAAAAAAAAATAAATTAAATTATCAATATATGTTGCAATATTGATTAAATTTGCTCAGATTAACAGTGTGTTTACTGTGTTTGCTGCCTGTGTTTAAAGCCTCTGAATGAGTGTGTTGGATCCTTAGAATTTTCTCTTTCTGTCCAGATATCCAAACGTCAACATCCACAACTTCTCCACCAGCTGGAGAGACGGGATGGCCTTCAACGCCCTCATCCACAAGCACAGGTAGGAGCTCCGAACTTCTGCCTCCGAGCACAGAAATGTGTGCAAATAAGAGAGGGCAGGAGTGGAATCCTTCACCCAGGTGTGTCAGGCTACCTTATAACACCTTATAACACTAAGTGGAAAGGTTAGGAGCCGGTAAAACCAGGCTTAATCATTTATTATCGGCCTCAGTTTGGAGACTGTTTTTAACTCCAGATTCTGAATGTCTGCGCAGGAACAGCTTCCGTTAAGATGGAAAAGTTCTGGAAACTTTGCTTTTTTCCACCAGAACAGCTGCTCAGTGACACCAAACCCTCTCAGGAAGCTTTCTGTAGACCAGAACCAGCTTCAGACGGGACAGAATCTGTCCGGTTTCAGGTAGAAAGAAGCTGGATCTGTGTTCAGATCAGTTGAACATCAGACTTCCTGTTATTATTTAAAAAATAAAATGCTTTTTTTTAATTAAAAATTTTTAATAAATAAATAAATTAAATAAAAATACATACATTAATTTTTTTTTTAAAATAAATAAAAATCCCACCTCTATGGGTGGTCGGTGGCGTAGTGGGTTGAGCAGGCGCACCATGTACAAGAGGCTATAGTCCTCACTGTTTCTTTTTTTTAATTATTAAAAAATGAATATAAATAAATAAATAAATAAAATAATTTCAAAATAAATAATTAAATTAACTAAATTAAATTCAAATAAATAAATAAATAAATCCCACCTCTTCTGCCTGGCTTCCGACCCGGTGTGAGATGTTGATGTTATATTGATTTATTGTTTCCATTGATGCAGCGTTTGCTGCTTTATGGATAAAGTTGGTGTGAAAGATGTTTAACTTATTCCGTTCTTCTACTTTTTTAAAGACTGAGTTATGTTTTACTTGGTTTTAGAGTCATAGCATCAACGAGGCAGCAAATAAATACACGTTAAGTGTGTTTTTGAATAAAAGTGAAGCCATAGTTTGCACGTGGCTGTTAAGTTAAAGTAATTCCGCTTATTCCCATTTTTTTTTTGTTTTTAAACATATATTTATTGGTTTTTCATGTTAATATAACAACATCCAACAATTTAAACATCCAGCACATATGGCAGTAAATAAAATAATAATTAAATTATTAAAAAAGATACATTAAACCGCAGGAATTAGACAGCAAATTACTGTGCAATGAAAATGAAATAATGAAAATAATAAAAATAAATAAGTAATTAAACACATATATAAATAAAAATAATAATAAATAGAAAAAAGTATTCAAAATGTAGGTTACAGCTTGCACTCCCAACACCAAATTAAATAATTTTCATTATCTCATTATCTTAGAAATATCCTCCAAATATCATAAAATTCAGAATCCCTCTTTCTAACAATATAGGTCAGTTTCTCAAGAGCCAAACTCGATGTTAAGTTATTTAACCAGCGGGTAAAAGAGGGGCACTGACATTCTTTCTGCAATAAACAAAGGTCAACCATTTTTCTTTCCTTAAAAGATACAGAACAGTCTTCTGGATAAATGCCTAAAATACACACCGTAGGGGCATAAAGGTGTATGTGAGAGATCTACTTTAACACTGAGCTCCAAAATGTTTGAATCTGTTGCTTATTCCCAGCTTTAACCTTTGTCTTCTTCTCTGTTGTTCCTGTGTTCAGGCCCGACCTGATCGACTTTGATAAGCTGAAGAAGTCCAACGCTCACTACAACCTGCAGAACGCCTTCAACCAGGCGGAGCAGCACCTGGGCCTCACCAAGCTGCTGGACCCCGAGGGTGAGCGACCGGGCGCCCGCCGCCGCCCCCCCGCTGTCCCCGAGGGCGGCGCTCATTATCTGTGTGTTTGTGTGCGCAGACATCAGCGTGGACCACCCCGACGAGAAGTCCATCATCACCTACGTGGTCACCTACTACCACTACTTCTCCAAGATGAAGGCGCTGAAGGTGGAGGGGAAGAGGATCGGCAAGGTGAGCGAGTACCTGCACCTCTGAGGAGGAGTTTCTGTTTCTAATGATCGGGTGGCTCATGTGATCGGACCCAAGATGGAAAAAAAGCTTCCAAAGATGGAAGAAAGCTTCCAAAGATGGAAAAAAAGCTTCCAAAGATGGAAAAAAAAAGCTTCCAAAGATGGAAGAAAGCTTCCAAAGATGGAAAAAAAGCTTCCAAAGATGGAAAAAAAGCTTCCAAAGATGGAAAAAAAGCTTCCAAAGATAGAAAAAAAGCTTCCAAAGATGGAAAAAAAGCTTCCAAAGATAGAAAAAAAGCTTCCAAAGATGGAAAAAAAGTTTCCAAAGATTAAAAAAAAGCTTCCAAAGATAGAAAAAAAGCTTCCAAAGATGGAAAAAAAGCTTCCAAAGATTAAAAAAAAGCTTCCAAAGATGGAAAAAAAGCTTCCAAAGATTAAAAAAAAGCTTCCAAAGATGGAAAAATAGCTTCCAAAGATTAAAAAAAAGCTTCCAAAGATGGAAAAAAAGCTTCCAAAGATTAAAAAAAAGCTTCCAAAGATAGAAAAAAAGCTTCCAAAGATGGAAAATAGCTTCCAAAGATGGAAAAAAGCTCTTAAAGTCACGTTTTATCAAATCAAATCAAATTGATTTGATGCACATTTCATTTCCGAACAATTCAAAGTGCTTCACATAAAATAAAAGCATTGCAGCAGGGAGTGGAAGAAGCATTAAAAATACATAAAAGCATATAAAGAGAAACAAATGAGATAATTTAAATGAATTTAAAAACGAGCAAGAGCTCATGTGATCGGACCCAAGATGGAAAAAAGCTTCCAAAGATGGAAAAAAGCTCTTAAAGTTACGTTTTAGATAAAGTTTGAGCGAAGCTGCGCTTAAAAACACCCTTTTAGAATAAGATGAAACAGTGAGAAAGTGAATATTTACCTAAATGAAACAAGGTTACACCTTAAATCTTTTAAGTCAACTCTGGTGAAAAATTAACATCTTTAAATACTTACTTTAACCTTTAGAATTGGACACAATTATTATTAAAGCTTCAGTTTTATACAAACTACTTCCTGTTAGAATAAAACGGTGAAATCCAGCTTTTTTTAATCTTTCATCTTAACAGATGAAAATAGTTTAAACACTTAAATCACATCAGTTACTTCCAATCTGATGTAAATCATTGATTAACACCATTGATCTCATTGTCTTTTACCTGCTACCTTCACTATAATTATAATAATTCTCACATTTCCAACCATTCTGGGTGTTTTTTCCCCTCCGCTGTGTCTTCCAGGTTCTGGACAACGCCATCGAGACAGAGAAGATGATTGAGAAGTACGAGTCGCTGGCGTCCGACCTGCTGGAGTGGATCGAACAGACCATCATCATCCTCAACAACAGGAAGTTCGCCAACTCTCTGGTGGGAGTCCAGCAGCAGCTGCAGGCGTTCAACACGTACCGCACCGTGGAGAAACCGCCAAAGTCAGTAAACACTTCTTTAAACCTGGCTTTGGGCTAAGAGTATCATCCATTCCAACTGGTTTACCCGCTCTGTTGTTGAGCGAATGTCAATGTTTAGCTGGAGGATCCGTGTGTTCACACATATAGATCTATACAATAACACGTATCTGGATAACTGCAACATTTGAAACATTTTCAGGAGAGAAAGTAGTCGTTTAGATCCCCTACGTGTTGAAAACCTGACAAAATACCGGCTGTTTACAATTTTGTTCCCACGAATTCGGCGCTACTAAAGCTAGCCGCAGTGAGCAACGCACTTCCGGTTATTTTCACAAAATAAAATACCTGTTGCCTTTTATCATAGGGAAAGCCATTAGGATACAATTGGTGCTTTTGTTTTGAAAACAGGAAGTGAACCTACCCTCGTTGCAGCTAGCTTGAAACTGCCGTTTTGACAGGAAATGACGATCGGCGACGTCACGTTACGTTGCATCTTGGGTAGTTTGAGTATGAGTAGTTACCTCATGAAATCATACCCAACATTTCTTTTTATTTAATTAAGATTAGATAAACTAAGCTAAAATAAGATGAAATAATCTGAGCTAAACTAAGCTAAGCTAAAATAAGATAAGATAAGATTAAAATAAGACTTTATTGATCCCACAAAGGGGAAATGTAAGTGATTCACCAGCAGAAAGGGGCAGAAAAAATAAATTAAAACATTGTAAAAAAAAAAAGAGCATTTAAAATATAAAGAACATAAATATTTATATGCAATTACAAGAATTTACCAAAGATGAAGTAACTGTAGTATTATATGAATTTGTGGATTAAATGTTCACATTAATCTGTGACATCATTCGTTTTACCTTTTTAAAAAGGTTCTTTTGAGTTTTTCTCTTGAGTTCCTGTATTTTACAAAAGCAAACAGTGTCATATTCTACATTTAATGCACAGAAACGCTCCCACCATGATCTCCTGGAAGCCTCCTGACGGCAGCAAAGAGCACATTTGACCCACTGATGTGATGCAGCTTTGAAGAAATACTTTCACGCTCATCCGTGTTGTGTAAATGTCAAATTGACTCTATGTTTTTATTTAGCTGGAAAACGTTTGACTATAAATCTCCGTCCTAATCTCGGTCGGTGCTCGCTGAGTTCATCCTGAACTAACATCCTGATTCAGAAACTTCTTTACAATAACATCCTCAAAAGAATTTAATTTATAATCTCTAAACAGATGATGACACGCAGCTCTAGCAGCTCATCTTAGTGTAAACACAAGCCGTCACTCGTCACTTATCATCGGACCGAAGAGGCTGAACAAACAGAACCGGCTGGGTCCGAATGTTTCAGGGTTGAGTCGAAGCAGATGTGACTGGAAAAGTGTTTGTTTTAAATCAAAAAGGGAGATCCAGCTCGATGTCCTAATGTTTGCGTGTTTGTCTGCAGGTTCACAGAGAAGGGAAACCTGGAGGTTCTTCTCTTCACCATCCAGAGTAAGATGAGAGCCAACAACCAGAAGGTCTACACCCCCCGAGAGGGCAAACTAATCTCCGACATCAACAAGGTAACCGACCCGTGGGCTGGTTTTCCTGATGATGTCTGAACAAAGGGGGCTGTATGATAACCCTAACCCTACCCTAACCTTCTACCCTAACCCTCTGACAGCGGTCCGTATGATAACCCTAACCCTCTACCATACCCTAACCCTACCATAACCCTACCCCTAACCCCAACCCTACCCCTACCCCCAACCCTCTACCCTAACCTAACCCTAACCCTAACCCTCTGACAGCGGGCCGTATGATAACCCTAACCCTACCCTTACCCTACCCTAACCCCTCCCCTACCCTAACCTTTTACCCTACCCTAACCCTACCCTAACCCCTCCCCTACCCTAACCCTAACCCTCTGACAGTGGGCCGTATGATAACCCTAACCCTCTACCCTACCCTAACCTAACCCTACCCTAACCTTCTACCCTATCCTAACCCTCTGACAGCGGGCCGTATGATAACCCTCTACCCTACCCCTACCCTAACCCTAACCCTCTGACAGCGGGCCATATGATAACCCTAACCCCTAACCCTACCCTAACCTAACCCCTATCCTAACCCCAATAATATGCTCCACCTTCTGGAAGCATCTGACGGAGATCCGTATCATCCTTTGAACCATCGCACATCTGTAAGCAGACCTATGAGCTGCGGTTCACTCTGATCGGGTGCGTTTGTTTTAGGCGTGGGAGCGTCTGGAGAAGGCGGAGCACGAGCGGGAGCTGGCGCTGAGGACGGAGCTGATTCGTCAGGAGAAACTGGAGCAGCTGGCGCGGCGCTTCGACCGCAAAGCCGCCATGAGGGAGACGTGGCTGAGTGAGAACCAGAGGCTGGTCTCACAGGTGAGGCCCACTGGGGTCGTAATCAATCAGCCTTCGTATCCGTTAGTGATGATCAATACAGAGTGATGATCAGTACAGTTAGTGATGATCAATACCGTTAGTGATGATCAATACAGTTAGTGATGATCAATACAGTTAGTGATGATCAATACAGTTAGTGATGATCAGTACAGTTAGTGATGATCAATACCGTTAGTGATGATCAATACAGTTAGTGATGATCAATACAGTTAGTGATGATCAATACCGTTGGTGATGATCAATACAGTTAGTGAGTTAGTGATGATCAATACAGTTAGTGAGTTAGTGATGATCAATACAGTTAGTGAGTTAGTGATGATCAATACCGTTAGTGATGATCAATACAGTTAGTGATGATCAATACAGTTAGTGATGATCAATACAGTTAGTGATGATCAATACCTTTGATTCCTTACTTCTTTGTTTCCTTACTTCTCTGTTTCCTCTTCTTGTTTCCTTTCCTCTGTCCTCCCTCAGGATAACTTTGGCTTTGACCTTCAGGCCGTCGAAGCTGCGACTAAGAAACACGAAGCCATAGAAACGGACATCGCAGCTTACGAAGAGCGAGTTCAGGTCAGTCACAAAGTATTGATCGATCCGAGCTTTGATCGATCTGAGCTTTGATCCATCCGAGCTTTGATCGGACGCATTAAGTCACGATGACATCATGAAACTATCCGTTAACGCCGACCTTCGGTGGGCTCGTCTGAAACCTTCTCCTCCTCTGCGTGTTACAGGCGGTGGTTGCCGTGGCGAAGGAGCTGGAGGCGGAGAGTTACCATGACATCAAGCGCATCACGGCGAGGAAGGACAACGTGATCCGGCTGTGGGAGTATCTGCTGGAGCTGCTGAAGGCCCGCCGGCACC
The DNA here is from genome assembly GCF_027942865.1 of Odontesthes bonariensis. Taxonomy (NCBI): domain Eukaryota; kingdom Metazoa; phylum Chordata; class Actinopteri; order Atheriniformes; family Atherinopsidae; genus Odontesthes; species Odontesthes bonariensis. The sequence goes on along the minus strand of NC_134507.1, from coordinate 2,062,421 downwards.
GGCTGGAGCAGAACCTGGGCCTGCAGAGGGTCTTCCAGGAGATGCTGTACATCATGGACTGGATGGACGAGATGAAGGTGCAGTTTAAGGGTAGTTAGAGGGGCAGTTTCAGGGTAGTTTCAGGGTGGGTTCAGGAAGGGACGATTTTAGGATCTGGTCTTTAGGGGGGCCCAGCCCCCCCAGTGCTCACAGAGGCACATTATTTCTCACTAATTGAGGCGAACTAGTACATTTATAAATTTTGGAGCCGTATTAGTTTTGCTTTGAGTAGTGTTTTCCCCTACAACATTAAATTTTGACCTCTTCATTTAAAAAGACTGTGGCTCGACAGGGATAACAGAGAGCCTGAGACAAATATTGAAGATAACTCAACATTTATTTTGGGAGTAAAGAGTTAAAACAAAAACAAATGCTAGAAAATAAATAAAATTGTCACTAAAATAATGCATCCTTGAGAAAAAAAGAAATGTGTGCCGAGCTATCTCACGGTGGGGCCTTGGCACCACTAAAAATACCCTAGCTTGTCTGACCCGCCTTTGACCCGCCTTTGACCTGCCTTTGACCCGCCTTTGACCCGCCTTTGACCCGCCTTTGACCCGCCTTTGACCCGCCTTTGACCCGCCTTTGACCCGCCTTTGGCCTGCCTTTGACCCGCCTTTGACCCGCCTTTGACCCACCTGTGACCCGCCTTTGACCTTCCTTTGACCCGCCTTTGACCTCTGACCCGCCTTTGACCTGCCTTTGACCTTCCTTTGACCCGCCTTTGACCTCTGACCTGCCTTTGACCCGCCTTTGACCCGCCTTTGACCCGCCTTTGGCCTGCCTTTGACCCGCCTTTGACCCGCCTTTGACCTTTGACCCGCCTTTGACCTTCCTTTGACCCGCCTTTGACCTCTGACCCGCCTTTGACCTGCCTTTGACCTTCCTTTGACCCGCCTTTGACCTCTGACCTGCCTTTGACCCGCCTTTGACCCGCCTTTGACCTCTGACCCGCCTTTGACCCGCCTTTGACCCGCCTTTGACCTGCCTTTGACCCGCCTTTGACCTTTGACCCGCCTTTGACCCGCCTTTGACCTGCCTTTGACCCGCCTTTGACCCGCCTTTGACCTGCCTTTGACTCACCTTTGACCCGCCTTTGACCCGCCTTTGACCTCTGACCCGCCTTTGACCTGCCTTTGACCCGCCTTTGACCCGCCTTTGACCTTTGACCCGCCTTTGACCTTCCTTTGACCTTCCTTTGACCCGCCTTTGACCCGCCTTTGACCTTCCTTTGACCTGCCTTTGACCTGCCTTTGACCCGCCTTTGACCTTTGACCTTCCTTTGACCTTCCTTTGACCCGCCTTTGACCCGCCTTTGACCTGCCTTTGACCCGCCTTTGACCCGCCTTTGACCCGCCTTTGACCTCTGACCCGCCTTTGACCTGCCTTTGACCCGCCTTTGACCCGCCTTTGACCTTTGACCCGCCTTTGACCCGCCTTTGACCCGCCTGTGACCCGCCTTTGACCTGCCTTTGACCTGCCTTTGACCTGCCTTTGAACTGCCTTTGACCCGCCTTTGAACTGCCTTTGACCCGCCTTTGACCTCTGACCCGCCTTTGACCCCCCTTTGACCCGCCTTTGAACTGCCTTTGACCTGCCTTTGACCTCTGACCCGCCTTTGACCTCTGACCCGCCTTTGATCTGCCTTTGACCCGCCTTTGAACTGCCTTTGACCCGCCTTTGATCTGCCTTTGACCCGCCTTTGAACTGCCTTTGACCCGCCTTTGACCTTTGAACTGCCTTTGACCTGCCTTTGACCCGCCTTTGACTCGCCTTTGACCCACCTTTGACCCGCCTTTGACCCACCTTTGACCCGCCTGTGACTCCCCTGTGACCCGCCTTTGACCCACCTTTGACCCGCCTTTGACCCGCCTTTGACCTCTGACCCGCCTTTGATCTGCCTTTGACCCGCCTTTGAACTGCCTTTGACCCGCCTTTGACCTGCCTTTGACTCGCCTTTGACCCACCTTTGACCCGCCTTTGACCCACCTTTGACCCGCCTGTGACTCCCCTTTGACCCGCCTGTGACTCCCCTTTGACCCGCCTTTGACCCACCTTTGACCCGCCTTTGACCTTTGACCCCTCTCGGCCTGCAGATGCTGCTGCTGTCCCAGGATTACGGGAAGCACCTGCTGGGTGTGGAGGACCTGCTGCAGAAACACGCTCTGGTGGAGGCCGACATCAGCATCCAGTCCGATCGGGTCCGAAACGTCAACAGCAACGCTCAGAAGTTCGCAGATGACTCCGAAAGTATGGCAGGCTAGTGCTGTTTTTTATTTCCCCGGTTTGGATTCCGGTAGAAGTAAGTCTCCATCCTCCTCCGGTGTTCCTCCTCTTCATCCTCCTCTTCATCCCCGTCCTCAGGTTATAAGCCCTGTGACCCTCAGATCATCAGGGACCGGGTCTCTCACATGGACTTCTGCTACCAGGAGCTGAACCAGCTGGCGGCCGAGCGGCGAGCTCGCCTCGAGGAGTCCCGCCGCCTCTGGAAGTTCTTCTGGGAAATGGCTGAAGAGGTTACCCACGCTTCTATCCTTCTTCTTATTGGCTCTCCAGGCTGTGATGTCAGATTTGACCCTCAGCCAACATCATCATCCCTGTTTTTATTATTTCTTTAAAAAAAAAAAAAAAATGTAAATATAAATAACATAAAATTAACTTTAAAATATAATAATTTAAAAATAATTTAATTTAATTTTTTTTAATTTAATTTTAAAAGCCTTTAAAATATAATAATATAAAAAAAATATATAAATAATCCCTGTTTTTTTAACAGACACTGAGTCACAGAAACTTTCACAGTTTCAAAGTGTTACCTGGAAAGATGAGCTCAGATTTTATATAAAAAGCTTTATTTACAGTCTGCTGTGACTGAGGTTGGATGGAAACAATTAAAGTCTTACGACTGATGCCTGAAAATGATGATTAATCAGCCAATTATCCCAGCTAAAAAGCCAGAAATAGCTGCCTAAGATGATTGATATTAGCTAAAAGCAGCAACTATGTGGCTAAAATGATTTCTTAAAAGGTCAAATAGTTGATTCCAGCAAAAGTATCACAGATCAAATCCAGTTGATTTACTTGGTGATTAAATGTAAGAAGCTGAGGGATAAATCCTAGAAACAGACGTTAAAATGTATTAAAGGTAATTTAAGTTCATTAAAACTTTTCAAATGAAAGTTTCGTGTTGTTTGTCCCCCTGTATGATGGTGAGGAGCTCCAGCCTGGGCGTCCCTCAGCTGGTTAAGCACTCAGACTGTGTTTGTGGTGTGTAGGAGGGATGGATCAGGGAGAAGGAGCAGATCCTGTCCATCGAGGACTACGGGAAGGACCTCACAGGCGCCGTGCGTCTGCTGAGTCAGCACAAAGCCTTCGAAGACGAGATGAGCGGGCGCGCCGCCCATCTGCAGCAGACCATCAAACAGGGCGAGGAGCTGGTGGCCGACAACCACTTCGGAGCCGACAAGATCAGGGAACGGATCCAAGACATCCAGGTAAGCTGCAGCCCGCCGCTCCGGGTCCCATCTGCTTTAATCTGAACTTCATGTTTAGGGATGGGAATCGAAAACCGGTTCTTGTTGAGAACCGGTTCCCAGTGTTTCATTTCCTTGGAATCGTTTGGCGATTTTGCAAACGATTCCCTTATCGATTCCAGTGGGCGCGAATGACGTCACCACGCAACGTTGCGTGGCGAGTCCAGTGCAGCCAGCAGTCAACAGTAAACATGGCGCCCAAGCGGTACAAACGCTCGAAAGTTTGGTTACACATCCCTAAAAAAGACGACAACAGGGCAACTTGCAAAGTGAATATTTCACCAAAGGGAGGAAATACTACCAACATGCAATAACTATGAATGAATGTCGCGTTTTCGATCCGCTCCGGACTAACGTTGGTGAATCTGAACCCAGCAACGTTAGCAACGTTAGCATGTCCTCGGCTAACACTGCAGGTCACTAACTAACTAACAAACACTGCCTATCATGTTAGCGCCATTTGCCTCATTGTAAAACCTGCTGTTAGTAGCGGTTAAGGTTAAATGAATGCCTTCTCAGGCATTACATTTAGATGAAATCATGAGAGACAGAGCCTGACTGGCTCAGAGCCAGAGGCTGGTGGTAGTACCCCCAGTTCACCTCTACCTCCAGCTTCTCCTTTCACCAGAGCAGGAAGACTTAAATTACCCAGGCCATGATAGACCAATGTGGACCTCACCGTTGTTGGGTTTGTGAGCTCATGACTCGTGTTACTTCTAAACTAAACAAAGTTGATGCTAATCGACCGGTTTGTTGTCCTTTTTCTCCAAATGAGAATCGATAAGGGAACCGATAAAGAACCGAATCGTTAAGCAGAATCGAAAATGGAATTGGAATCGTAAAAATCTCATCAATTCCCATCCCTACTCATGTTTCCCAACGTGTTTCCATCCCGCCAGAGAACAGGTCCCATCTGCTTTAATCTGAACCAACGTGTTTCCGTCCCACAGGAGCAGTGGGCGGCTCTGGAGCGCCTCTCCGCCGTGCGTAAGGCTCATCTGCAGGAAGCCTGCAACCAGCACCAATTCCAGGTGAGAACCAGCTCCCCTCGCCGCCTGGTGTCCGCCTGGAAGACCACAAAGCTTCCACAGCAACATGTATTCTGAGGTGTTTCAGAGGAGTTTAAGAGGAGTTTCAGAGGAGTTTCAGAGGAGTTTCAGAGAAGTTTCAGGGCTGTTTAAGAGCAGTTTAAGAGCAGCACAACATGTATTCTGAGGTGTTTCCATCGTCTTTCTGCAGGCGGATGCAGACGATATCGACACCTGGATGTTGGATGTTTTGCGAATCGTCTCCAGCGTGGACGTCGGCCACGACGAGTTCTCCACTCAGGCTCTGGTGAAGAAACACAAAGACGTGGCGGAGGAGATCGGCAGCTACCGGCCCGTCATCGAAGCGCTGCACGAGCAGTCCCGGACGCTGCCGCCGGAGCGGGCCAACTCCGAGGAGGTAGGGCTCCGACAGACGGCGCCGCCGGCCCGCCGGGTCCCACCGCCGCTGACTCGGTTCTGTTGGTGTGTCCCCAGGTTCAGAGCCGGCTGGCGGGCATCGAGGAGCGCTACAGGGAGGTGGCCGAGCTGACGCGGCTCCGGAAGCAGGCGCTGCAGGACGCCCTGGCGCTCTACAAGCTGCTGAGCGAGGCCAGCGCCTGCGAGCTGTGGATCGATGAGAAGGAGCTGTGGCTCAACAGCATGGAGATCCCCGAGAAGCTGGAGGACCTGGAGGTGGTCCAGCACCGGTAAGAAGCCGACCCAAAGACTTCTGGCAAACAGAGGCTTTACTTTCCACCTTAAATAAGCTCATGATGAGTCTGTGAGGCAGACTTTCCAGATGTTTTTGGTGGAAATGCTCCTAAAGTTCCAGGTGTTTTTGGTTGAAATGCTCCTTAAGTTCCAAGTGTTTTTGGTGGAAGTGCTCCTTAAAGGGATAATCCGGAGTAAAATGCACTTTAGGTCAATTTACGGGATGTTGGGAGTACGTACGTTGAGTTGACATCAAAATCATTTAATTCTGATGTGTTTTGAGAATTTTGATTTGACCGTTTTCAGCCTAAAGTCGTTAGCCTGGAGGAGAGTGGGGCATATGGTATCGCCGCTACAAAACGCTATTTGTACACCTCTTCTACAGCTCCAAACAACATAACACTTACGTGGTAGTGAGTAGAGGGTCCCTAAATCCAAACAGAAGTGTCCCGAGGTCTTCATGTGGTCGGATAGAGAGTCCAGAATGAATTTCAACCAGCCAGTCTCTTTCCGGAAATGCTCCTGCTGCAGCTGGCATCTTCAGCGTAAAGTCCGTATAGTAGAGCCGAGTGTGGAGTAACACGCTCTGGAAATTCACAATTTCGTTGCCGTTTTTTTTTTACAAACATAGTCCAGTATTTCTTTCGAAAGTGAAATGAAGTTGTATGCAACAGCAAAGCCTAGCTTACTAACAGGTTGGAATTTCATAAAATGTCACGTGACCTTACGTCTCGCGTGACCTAGCCTCCTGTTTACGGAAGACGTCTTTTGCGTGACTGGAGTGACCATCACAGAAGAAGGAGAGGTGTGTGAGCAGATTATTGAACAAACAGCGGAGCAAACTTTTGGAGTAATGGTGCGTGTTTGTTCCTATCCTGGCTTTCGAAAGAAATACTGGACTATGTTTGTAAAAAAAAAAAAAAAAAAAAAACGGCAACGAAATTGTGAATTTCCAGAGCGTGTTACTCCACACTCGGCTCTACTATACAGACTTTACGCTGAAGATGCCAGCTGCAGCAGCAGCATTTCCGGAAAGAGACTGGCTGGTTTAAATTCATTCTGGACTCTCTATCCAACCACATGAAGACCTCGGGACACTTCGGTTTGGCTTTAGGGACCCTCTACTCACTACCACGTAAGTGTTATGTTGTTTGGAGCTGTAGAAGAGGTGTAAAAATAGCGTTTTGTAGCGGCGATACCATATGCCCCACTCTCCTCCAGGCTAACGACTTTAGGCTGAAAACGGTCAAATAAAAATTCTCAAAACACATCAGAATTAAATGATTTTGATGTCAACTCAACGTATGTACTCCCAACATCCCGTAAATTGACCTAAAGTGCATTTTACTCCGGATTATCCCTTTAAGTTCCAGGTGTTTTTGGTGGAAATGCTCCTTAAGTTCCAGGTTTTTTTGGTGGAAGTGCTCCTTAAGTTCCAGGTGTTTTTGGTGGAAATGCTCCTTAAGTTCCAAGTGTTTTTGGTTGAAATGCTCCTTAAGTTCCAGGTGTTTTTGGTGGAAATGCTCCTTAAGTTCCAGGTGTTTTTGGTGGAAGTGCTCTTTAAGTTCCAGGTGTTTTTGGTGGAAATGTTCCTTAAGTTCCAGGTGTTTTTGGTGGATGTGCTCCTTAAGTTCCAGGTGTTTTTGGTAAATGCTCCTTAAGTTCCAGGTGTTTTTGGTGGATGTGCTCCTTAAGTTCCAGGTGTTTTTGGTAAATGCTCCTTAAGTTCCAGGTTTTTTTGGTGGAAGTGCTCCTTAAGTTCCAGGTGTTTTTGGTGGAAATGCTCCTTAAGTTCCAAGTGTTTTTGGTTGAAATGCTCCTTAAGTTCCAGGTTTTTTTGGTGGAAATGTTCCTTAAGTTCCAGGTTTTTTTGGTGGAAGTGCTCCTTAAGTTCCAGGTGTTTTTGGTGGAAATGCTCCTTAAGTTCCAGGTTTTTTTGGTGGAAGTGCTCCTTAAGTTCCAGGTGTTTTTGGTGGAAATGCTCCTTAAGTTCCAGGTGTTTTTGGTGGAAGTACTCCTTAAGGCTACGGCTACACGAAAACGAAACGAGGTTTTTTTTGAAAACGGGTTCGAAAATTCTTGCGACCACACGGAAACGCGCTGCTGTCCAGACGACAACGATGAAACGATACAGTACACACGCCACTGTGTCACGCCACGCTGTGAGACAATAGAGAGGTGTTAAAATTGGCTCCCAGCGTCAACGTGTGGCTGACGCAAAAACGTTTTTGCTGTAACAATGGAAACGAAACGAGGCCGTTTTCAAACTTTCCCACTCTGGAACCCGTTTTCAAAAACTATCGTTTTGGGGTAGTGGGAACGCCGGCTCCGTGTGGCCGCGACAGCGAAACGATAAGAAAAAGTATCGTTTACAGTGAAAAACGTTTCCGTGTAGCCGCAGCCTAAGTTCCAGGTGTTTTTGGTGGAAATGCTCCTTAAGTTCCAGGTTTTTTTGGTGGAAGTGCTCCTTAAGTTCCAGGTGTTTTTGGTGGAAATGCTCCTTAAGTTCCAAGTGTTTTTGGTTGAAATGCTCCTTAAGTTCCAGGTGTTTTTGGTGGAAATGCTCCTTAAGTTCCAGGTGTTTTTGGTGGAAGTGCTCTTTAAGTTCCAGGTGTTTTTGGTGGAAATGTTCCTTAAGTTCCAGGTGTTTTTGGTGGATGTGCTCCTTAAGTTCCAGGTGTTTTTGGTGGAAATGCTCCTTAAGTTCCAGGTGTTTTTGGTGGAAGTGCTCTTTAAGTTCCAGGTGTTTTTGGTGGAAATGTTCCTTAAGTTCCAGGTGTTTTTGGTGGATGTGCTCCTTAAGTTCCAGGTGTTTTTGGTAAATGCTCCTTAAGTTCCAGGTGTTTTTGGTGGATGTGCTCCTTAAGTTCCAGGTGTTTTTGGTGGAAATGCTCCTTAAGTTCCAGGTTTTTTTGGTGGAAGTGCTCCTTAAGTTCCAGGTGTTTTTGGTGGAAATGCTCCTTAAGTTCCAGGTGTTTTTGGTGGAAATGCTCCTTAAGTTCCAGGTGTTTTTGGTGGTAATGCTCCTTAAGTTCCAGGTGTTTTTGGTAAATGCTCCTTAAGTTCCAGGTGTTTTTGGTGGAAGTGCTCCTTAAGTTCCAGGTGTTTTTGGTGGAAATGCTCCTTAAGTTCCAGGTGTTTTTGGTAAATGCTCCTTAAGTTCCAGGTGTTTTTGGTGGAAGTGCTCCTTAAGTTCCAGGTGTTTTTGGTGGAAATGCTCCTTAAGTTCCAGGTGTTTTTGGTAAATGCTCCTTAAGTTCCAGGTGTTTTTGGTGGAAGTGCTCCTTAAGTTCCAGGTGTTTTTGGTGGAAATGCTCCTTAAGTTCCAGGTGTTTTTGGTAAATGCTCCTTAAGTTCCAGGTGTTTTTGGTGGATGTGCTCCTTAAGTTCCAGGTGTTTTTGGTGGAAGTGCTCCTTAAGTTCCAGGTGTTTTTGGTGGAAATGCTCCTTAAGTTCCAGGTGTTTTTGGTAAATGCTCCTTAAGTTCCAGGTGTTTTTGGTGGAAGTGCTCCTTAAGTTCCAGGGGTTTTTGGTGGATGTGCTCCTTAAGTTCCAGGTGTTTTTGGTGGAAGTGCTCCTTAAGTTCCAGGGGTTTTTGGTGGATGTGCTCCTTAAGTTCCAGGTGTTTTTGGTGGAAGTGCTCCTTAAGTTCCAGGTGTTTTTGGTGGAAGTGCTCCAAGTTGCCTGTTGGTCTGTTATCGGTCCAAACCAGCTGTGATGTGATGTTCTGTGCAGAACATCAGCTCCTGACGGTCCCACCTCACTGATTCTTTCCAGGTTCGAGAATTTGGAGCCAGAGATGAACAACCAGGCTTCCCGGGTTGCCGTGGTGAACCAGGTTGCCAGGCAGCTGATGCACAGTGGACATCCCAGTGAGACGGAGATCAAAGCCCATCAGGACAAACTTAACACCAGGTAATCCGACTGATATTAAACCGGCTCAGAAACTGGTTCTGTCAGGTCATCGAACCAGACTTTAACCGGAGATTAAACCCGACTTCATGGGATTAAACTTGATTTAACACCTTGAAATATGCATTAATTGAATATAATTACCATTATTCATTAATCAAACTTTAGATTAAAAAGGTAAATAATCAGAGTTCATGTATTGAAAGTAGTTAAAGAACTTTAGGTCTGATGTGGACCATCAGACCTAAAGATGTGACGATATTTAGATGAGTCACTGATCCAGTTTATCAGTTAACTTTAGGATTAATCGGGTAACTAATTAGGTAACTAACCCAATGACTAATCAGGTAACTCATCAGGTAACTAACCAGGTAACTAACCATGTAACTTATCAGGTAACTAACCAGGCATCTAACTAGATAACTCATCAGGTAACTAATCATGTAACTCACCAGGTAACTAAGCATGTAACTCATCAGGTAACTCATCGGGTAACTAACTAGGTAACTAATCATATAACTCGTCAGGTAACTAATCGGGTAACTAACCAGGTAACTAAGCATGTAACTCATCGGGTAACTCATCAGGTAACTAACCAGATTAAATAACCAGGTAATTAACCAGATAACTAACCAGGTAACTAATTAACGACTTCCTGTTGACTGGACCAATCAGACGGGACTAATGATGGGTGTCTGTCTCCGTCCAGGTGGAGTCAGTTCAGAGACCTGGTGGACCAGAAGAAGGAGAACCTGAACTCAGCTCTGGGAGTCCAGAACTACCACCTGGAGTGTAACGAGACCAAGTCCTGGATCAAGGAGAAGACCAAGGTACCAAACAGAACCGGTCGGCTCAGAACAGACGAATCTGTCAGTGAATAAGACCCGAGGGTCCCGGGTACAAGCTGTGGACCGTCTGTGGGAGACATCAGATGCTCCTCGCAGAGCAGGATCAGTCAAACTCAGGATTTATCAGTCAAACTGAAACATCAGAGACTCTGGTTGGCGCGGTAACCTCCCCCGTGTCGTCCCGCAGGTGATCGAGTCCACCCAGGAGCTGGGGAACGACCTGGCCGGCGTCATGGCTCTGCAGAGGAAGCTGACGGGGATGGAGCGCGACCTGGTGGCCATCGAAGACAAGCTGGGCGACCTGGGAAAGGAGGCGGACCGCCTGGCCTCCGAGCACCCGGAGCAGTCCGACGCCATCAAAGGGCGCCTGGCCGAGATCACGGGCGTCTGGGACGAGATGAAGGTTGGCGGCTGAGACGTTAGGATTGATTTTACTCGGGCTGAGAAATTTTATCGATGCTGCAAGATATATCGATATTTTGTTTCCCGATAAAGTTTAGATTTATTTATTTTTGTTTGGTTTTTTAAGCAAACTTTATTGAAAAGTCAGACGTTACAATTAGTGAAAACACAGAACATTAATATTGACCCTTCCCAGTCACGTGACTTTCGTAAAGCAACCGCCATTTTGGACGTATAGAAGACAACGATTTGCGAGTAACGATAGTAACAGTAATGATACAGACAGACTGAAAATTGAATAAAAGAAGAAAGAACAAGATGCAGAAAAAAACTCCACTAGCCAGCGAGGTCGGGCATTTAGTGGGCCAGCAGAGGGAGAGGTATTTGGAGAAGCTGAAAATTGGAGGTTTAGAAAACGACGTGTACTTGCTTCCACCAGGGCTGTTTACAGACGTCCGACAGCATGCCACCGCCTCGTCTTTACCCGACTTCGGCCCCCACGACCTTTATATTTATGTTGTAAAAAACCCATCGCCATACACAGGAAAGGATCTAAAGGCATACAAGAGTTTGGATGCCTACAAATATTTTGTGTCGGGCTATGTGACCTGCCTTTTACCAGTGGATCGTCCCTGGAGCCGGTGGGCGCCATCTTTTTACAGCTAAGGTTTGTTTACATTTTTCATTTAACGTTGTTCACCAGGATAAACGACATGTAAACCCGTTGACACGGTGTTATAATCTTGCTATTACGAGAATTGCAATGACCAAGTCGTAGTGCTTTACTAAATGCGCTGTGTTATGTTTTATCTAGTAGAAAGGCAACCCTGAAATGGCACGGGGGAACACTAGTGTACCGTGAGAGATCATCTGGTGTGCCGTGGAAAATCCCTCTCAGGCTTTATCTTTATTTTGCATGTATATGTATATGTTATATATCTTTATTCGACACTTACCTCCAACAAAGTGGTCACTACACAACCGCTGGTATACTGAAGGTTGCCAGCCTTTCCTATTGATCGCCGCGACTCATCTTCTCCGTCGCTCAAGGTCAGTGGGGATCCGGTAAAAAGACAAATCTTTCCTCGTCTGCTGACTGTTGGTACACCCAGGCGCGCAACAATATGCCGGCATGATGTAAACCTTACTGATCGAATCGATATTTTCCTTTGAATGTTCCTCGCTCCTCCGTTGTTGGCTGTGGTAGACTACTTGTTTTCACGTCCAAAATGGCTGACGCTTTTGTTGTGACGTCACGTGGGATGGGTCAATAATACAATACAATGCAATTATAGAAAACAGTGATAAATTAGATCATAAATTAGTTATATAAAGTGCACAGCTCTCACGTTTGTGACATGTTCGTTTGTTTCTGTTTGTCTGGCGGTGTTGTCCTTCCGGGTCAAAGGTCGGACCACCGGTCCAATCAGCTACGATTCATGTCAAATCACACTGTCCCTTTTTTTCCCCCAGAAAATGATGCAAGTGTATCGAATCATATCGAATTGTATCGAATTGAATCGTATCGAATCATATGGTATTAAATTTGTATAGAATTGAATCGAATCGTATCGTAATGAATAATTTGGTAATGAATCGTATCGAATCAAATTGTATCGAATTGAATCGTATCGAATCGTATGGTATCGAATTGAATCGTATCGTATCAAATAGAATTGAATCGAATTGTATCAAATTATATCATATTGAATCGAATTAGATTGTATTGAATTGAATCGTATCGTGAGATTAGTGTATCGCTACAGCCCTACTCACGTTTGTGACATGTTCGTTGGATTCTGTTTGTCTGGCGATGTTGTCCTTCTGGGTCAAAGGTCGGACCACCGGTCCAATCAGACACGATTCATGTCAAATCGCACTGTCCCTTTTTTTCCCCCAAAAAATGATGAAAGTGAATTGAATCGAATCGAATCGTTGGCTGAATGTCGTATCGTATCATGAGATTAGTGCAGCCCTCAGTTTTAGTGTGATACTGTGCAGTTCCAAAGAAAAGCCTGAGGATTCACCCGGGTTACGCTTAGTTTTGGGGGGTCTGTTTCACTGAATCTGTCCCGATAACTGAAACGGAGGTCACTGATCCGTCTGTTCGCAGGACACCCTGAAGAACCGCGAGGAGTCCCTGGGCGAGGCCAGCAAGCTTCAGCAGTTCCTGCGCGAACTGGACGACTTCCAGTCGTGGCTGTCGCGGACGCAGACGGTCATCGCCTCCGAAGACATGCCCAACACGCTGGCCGAGGCCGAGAAGCTGCTGGCCCAGCACGAGGGCATCAAGAACGAGATCCGCAACTACGAGGAGGACTACCAGAAGATGCGGGACATGGGCGAGATGGTGACGCAGGGCCAGACGGACGCGCAGTACATGTTCCTGCGGCAGCGGCTGCAGGCGCTGGACACCGGCTGGAACGAGCTGCACAAGATGTGGGAGAACCGGCAGAACCTGCTGTCCCAGTCCCACGCCTACCAGCTGTTCCTGAGGGACACCAAGCAGGCCGAGGCCTTCCTCAACAACCAGGTAACCCGCCACACTCCTTCAGGAACAAAGACGAAGGCTGTGTTCGACACCGCATACTTCTCCTACTACTCATACTAACTTTTTGAGTAAGTATGCGAGTTTGAGTAAGCGAGAAGTTCCCGGATGCATACTAGATTCTCTGAAATGTTGGGTATGCATCATGAGGTTACTACTCATACTCAAACTACCCAAGATGCAACGTAACGTGACGTCGCCGATCGTCATTTCCTGTCAAAACGGCAGTTTCAAGCTAGCTACAACGAGGGTAGCTTCACTTCCTGTTTTCAAAACAAAAGCACCAATTGTATGGTAATGGCTTTCCCTATGATAAAAGGCAACGGGTATTTTATTTTGTGAAAATAACCGGAAGTGCGTTGCTCACTGCGGCTAGCTTTAGTAGCGCCGAATTCGTGGGAACAAAATTGTAAACAGCCGGTATTTTGTCAGGTTTTCAACACGTTGGGGATCTAAACGACTACTTTCTCTCCTGAAAATGTTTCAAATGTTGCTAAAGTTTACAGAGTTTAGAGCTTAAGAGAAATCAGCTTCAGGCCGGCTGATTTCAGCTCGGGCAGGAGCGAAATGCATTGTGGGTAAACGCTCTGCAGGATGTCAGGCGCCGCCTCCTCCAGTGGTGACGGGCGGATCTGGTCATGTGACCACAGAGAGAACACAGCTTTCTTATTGATGCTGTGAGGTCGCTGTGTTCAGCAGATGAACCCCTGACTGGGCGTGGGTCCAGTTCTCCACCACACGGGTTCGATTTGATCCCGGTGCAGTGTGCACCAGTGCATGCTGGGATACGGTCCAGCGCCACCTGACTCTGCAGGTTAAACACGTAAACAATGGCAGGAACAGTTACCTGATTAAATGTCAAGGCCAGTTTATCTGTACAGCACAATTCAACTACAAGGCGATTCAAAGTGCTTTACAGATACATTAAAACAGTAGAAATAAAAAGCATGATTTAAATTTTAAACAAAAAAGAAAGAAATAAGAACAATAGATAAAATCAGGAGTTAAAATGTGATTAAGTTTTGAGCTTTATTCAAACGCAGCTGAAAATAGGTGTGTCTTCAGCCTAGACTTAAATACACTGAGTGTTTCAGCTAAATATCAGAGCAAATGACCCAAACAGGATTTAGTTTCTTCTTTGTTTAACAGATTTCTTTCCTGCGAAGGACGTATTTCAGTCGGCTTTAAATCTTTCTTTAAACATGACTTCATCAGGTCGTCTGAACGAGATGAAGTCGTGTTTTTAAAGAGAAACCGAAGGATACAAAGTTTTTTATACTGTAATCAGACTCAATCTGCTCAAAGACCCGACAAAAATAAAGCAAAAAAACCACAAGAATGAACAAAAGTGCTCAGAAGAAAAGCATAAATGCATCAAATAATGAAGCGTCTATGAAAGAATCCCTGAATCAACGATCAGCTGAAAACCGCCTTAGTTTTGTGTCACATGTTGATAATTATTCTATCATTTGATGTAGTTTGTAGCCCTGAACTGATTTAAAAACCCTGATCGATCCCTTTATGAATCTATTCTCTTTTCTCTATGATAAGGATCGATGCTGCCACCTGCTGGTGGGAAGCCTTCACTGCAGCAACATGGGCTGTGTTCGAAACCGCATACTACATACTACAAACCGCATACTACATACTGCATACTACATACTGCATACTACATACTACATACTGCATACTACATACTACATACTGCATACTCATCGCTCAAACACTATGCAGAGCGTTTACCCACAATGCATTTCGCTCCTGCCGGGGCCGAAATCAGCCGGCCTGAAGCTGATTTCTCTTAAGTTCTAAACTCTGTAAACTTTAGCAACATTTGAAACATTTTCAGGTGAGAAAGTAGTCGTTTAGATCCCCAACGTGTTGAAAACCTGACAAAATACCGGCTGTTTACAATTTTGTTCCCATGAATTCGGCGCTACTAAAGCTAGCCGCAGTGAGCTAACGCACTTCCTGTTATTTTCTCAAAATAAAATCCCCGTTGCCTTTTATCATAGGGAAAGCCATTACGATACAACTGGTGCTTTTGTTTTGAAAACAGGAAGTGAACCCACCCTCGTTGTAGCTAGCTTGAAACTGCCGTTTTGATAGGAAATGACGATCGGCGACGTCACGTTACGTTGCATCTTGGGTAGTTTGAGTATGAGTAGTAACCTCATGATGCATACCCAACATTTCACATACTAACTCAGAAAGTTAGTAGGAGTAGTAGGAGAAGTATGCGGTTTGGAACACAGCCATGGTTATTCTGTTATTCTGAAAATGACTCCTGGCGGTAACGTCTGGCTTTTGTTCCTGATCAGGAGTACGTCCTGGCCCACACCGAGATGCCCAGCACCCTGGAGGGCGCCGAGGCCGCCATCAAGAAGCAGGAGGACTTCATGACCACCATGGACGCCAACGAGGAGAAGATCGGCAGCGTGGTGGACACCGGCCGCCGCCTGGTCGCCGACGGAAACATCAGCGCCGAGCGCGTCCAGGAGAAGGTGGACTCCATCGACCACAGGTGACCGAGGACCAGATCATTCGTAGTTTTTCCTGTTGCTGTGATTCGTAGAAGCTTTTAAATGAATTCATTACAAGAAATTTCTGAAACAGAAAGTCTTTGTTTTTGCTCGTCAGACACAAGAAGAACCGACAGGCCGCCAACGACCTGCTGATGAGGCTGAAGGACAACAGAGACCTGCAGAAGTTCCTGCAGGACTGCCAGGAGGTAAACCGCAGACTCTGAGCACCTCAGAGGAGAGGGCGCCGTCCGCCACAGCTGATTTACTTCCTGTGTGTCCCCAGCTGAACCTGTGGATCAACGAGAAGATGCTGACGGCCCAGGACATGTCGTACGACGAGGCCAGGAACCTGCACAGCAAGTGGCTCAAACACCAAGCCTTCATGGCCGAGCTGCAGTCCAACAAGGAGTGGCTGGATAAGATCGACAAGGTGAGGCCTGCAGAGCCGTTAAAGAGAGCCGTTACAGAGAGCCGTGCAGAGCCGTTACAGAGCGGCGTGCAGAGCCGTTACAGAGCGCCGTTACAGAGCGGCCTGCAGAGCCATTACAGAGCCGTTACAGAGAGCCGTTACAGAGAGCCGTTACAGAGCGCCGTTACAGAGCGCCGTTACAGAGCCGTTACAGAGCGGCCTGCAGAGCCGTTACAGAGCGCCGTTACAGAGCGGCCTGCAGAGCCGTTACAGAGCCGTTACAGAGAGCCATTACAGAGCCGTTACAGAGCCGTTACAGAGAGCCATTACAGAGCCGTTACAGAGAGCCATTACAGAGCCGTTACAGAGAGCCATTACAGAGAGCCGTTACAGAGCGCCGTTACAGAGAGCCGTTACAGAGCTCCGTTACAGAGCCGTTACAGAGAGCCATTACAGAGCGGCCTGCAGAGCCGTTACAGAGAGCCGTTACAGAGAGCCGTTACAGAGAGCCGTTACAGAGCGGCCTGCAGAGCCATTACAGAGAGCCGTTACAGAGCGCCGTTACAGAGCCATTACAGAGAGCCATTACAGAGCGGCCTGCAGAGCCGTTACAGAGAGCCGTTACAGAGAGCCGTTACAGAGAGCCATTACAGAGCCGTTACAGAGAGCCGTTACAGAGCGGCCTGCAGAGCCGTTACAGAGAGCCGTTACAGAGCGGCCTGCAGAGCCATTACAGAGCCGTTACAGAGAGCCGTTACAGAGCGGCCTGCAGAGCCATTACAGAGCCGTTACAGAGAGCCGTTACAGAGCGCCGTTACACAGCCGTTACAGAGCGGCCTGCAAAGCCATTACAGAGCCGTTACAGAGCCGTTACAGAGCTGTTACACAGAGCCGTTACAGAGCTGTTACAGAGAGCCGTTACAGAGAGCCGTTACAGAGAGCCGTTACAGAGCGGCCTGCAGAGCCATTACAGAGCCGTTACAGAGAGCCGTTACAGAGCGGCCTGCAGAGCCATTACAGAGCCGTTACAGAGAGCCGTTACAGAGAGCCATTACAGAGAGCCGTTACAGAGAGCCGTTACAGAGCCGTTACAGAGCCGTTACAGAGAGCCGTTACAGAGCCGTTACAGAGCCATTACAGAGTGGCGTGCAGAATGTGTGAGCGTCTGTTTCCCCGGGCTGATGACGCCGTACTCTCCCCTGAATGCTCGAAGCTGAACCCCAAAACCTCCTTGTGTTTCAGGAGGGCCAGACGCTGATGGCGGAGAAGCCGGAGACCGAGGCCATGGTGAAGGAGAAGCTGGCGTCCCTGAAGGGCATGTGGGACGAGCTGGAGTCGACCACGCAGGCCAAAGCCAAGTGTCTGTTCGACGCCAACAAGGCGGAGCTGTTCACGCAGAGCTGCGCCGACCTGGACAAGTGGCTGATCGGCCTGGACGGGCAGCTGCAGTCCGACGACTATGGCAAGGACCTCACCTCCGTCAACATCCTGCTCAAGAAGCAGCAGGTGAGGCGCCGGGGGTCCGGGGGTCCGGGGGTCCGGCGCTGCTGAGGCAATGTTTCCAGTCGACTTCCTGTGAATCCTCTGGTTTTTTTTACAATATCTTTAATGAATTTTCATGTAAAAAAGACACACAAGAACAAGTGTACCAACATACAACAGTACCAACAGACTGAAACCCAAACATGGCGGTCAGAGAGCTTCCTCTATGAAGGCACATAATCATGAGTCCACAGAAGATATATTATCATAATGTATAGTCATGGGGAAGAAAGAACTGGTTGCTATACCGTTCCAGGCCCGTCCATCAGATGTGACGAGTCATTGTCCTTCATAAAATTAATGAAGCGACTCCAAACATTATGAAATAGATAGATAGATAGATAGATAGATAGATAGATAGATAAATACTTTATTCATCCCAATTTGGGAAATTATTGTGTTACAACAGCGTACAGTATAAGAGATATGTAAACAATTAAAGGAAAAAGAAGCAAATAGAATAGAATAAACATCAGAGAAATAAACATCAGTTATATACAAATCTACAGTATGAAGAGTAGGGTAAATAATAATAATAATAGTAATAATAATAAACATCAGTAAACTAAATAAAAACAGATTTCTACATTTAACAATAAAGGTAAAAATAAATTTAACTGAGCAGACTGAACCGATAAGAAATATAGTTTGAGAGTGTAAGAGATTTTTTCCAGAGGTAAACAAGAAGTTATTTCCCTAAACCATACAGCGACAGCGGGTTTACCAAAGCTTTTCCTTGATATTGTCCTTTTTGCTTGTAGAGAACACATATTTCTAAACATTTTTTCATAGCGCTTAATCCTATGACCCTCTGGGTAAAGACCCTCAGAAAGAGCCGAGGTTCCAGGTCCAGACTAATTCAGAGAATAATCCTCTCAGTTTAACAGAAAGTTAAACGACTTAAAGTTCTTCTAAACGCCTTTTCTAGGTCTTTATGTGCTGAAAGCCAACTTTGAGCAGCAAAATCTAACAAATACTGCCACCTAATGGTCAGGTTGGAGATGGAAACCATCTGAATGTCATCAAACTGCATCTTTATCTGCGGCTTAAAGCAGCAGTGGAAGAAAAAAACAACAAGCAGAATTATCTGAAACATCTGATCGTTCATCTTTTCTGTCTCCATTAAAGCTTTTCATCAAAGCTTTTTACCCAGAATAACCCAAAACTGTCAGATATCCTGATATGTACGCCAGCGTTATGTTCCAACTCCACATTCCCTTCATGCTCTCGGTGTTTCAGCTATTCTTTGTGTCTGCAGACGATTCAATGACGGACATTTCAAAGAAAAACAACAAAGATTTTAGGGCCCAGTGAGAACCAATCGCCTGCATGAGCAGAAGCTGTTTGAAGCCCAATCAAACAGGGTTCCTCTGATTGGTTCTGATGTTCCCAAACAGAACCGGTCTGATCCGGGTTAGGATCACTGGGGCTCCATTAAAGCTCAGAAAGTGATGTGTTGAAGGGAAGCCGTGTTCACGTAGCTCCAACAGCTGTTCTGGTCCCACAGGCGCTAATTATTAGCAGTGGGAACAGGTCTCGAGTCAGGTTCCAAATAAAGACACATGAGGTCCAAGTCGAGTCCAAAGTCAGGATGTGGAAGTCCAGAGTCGGGTCCAAGTCTTTAACTTTGAATATGAAACAAAAAAAGATTAAAACCTTCGTTATTAAGCTGGAAAACGTACTTAGCCTGTAAGCTAACGCTACCCACTGACAGCCTTCGCTTAGCGCTCTTCATGTAGCTTCAGATGTCCAACAGTTGGACGTTGTTGCCTCCCCGTCTGTGATTTTGGACGTGCACGTTGTGCATGTGTTGCACGCTGCAAAGCTTCCTGAAATGGGACCCGGTAACGCCGCGGTTCTCTGCTGTGACCTCACTGCACGCCGCGTTGGAGCAGGGGATTCTGGGTAGTTGTTGCAAACAGACGTGAAATCAATAAAGTTAAATTACTTGAATTTTGATTTATTAGATGCTTAAAAAGAAACTAAAACGTTAAGCTTTTAATCACGAGTCATTGATGTTAAAGTCCGGGTGGAGTCCAAAGCCGTTGGGGGCGTGGCCTGATGATGTCACAGCGTTGGGTGTTGATTGTTGGCTCCCAAAGCTGTTAAAGTCCTGCTGTTAATCCCCTCGTAGTTACAGTCGTGTGAGCTGAAGTCGAAGCTGTTACGTAACCCATCTGCTGGTGCACGCACACACACACACGTGCACTCACACACGTGCACACACACACACACACACACACACACACACATACACACACACAGAGGTTATGTAATCCCTCATTTGAAGTGTTTCAAGCCAACTGAGCATGTGTTGGCCTGGATGGATGCCTGTCTCTGTGAGGACCGGTTGGGCTTCAGGACGCAGGTCAGAACCAGCTTCAGGTTGGACCGTTTCAGACCCGGTTCCAGTCGGAGTCGGGGGGGTTTCAGACGAGCCTGCAGAGCCTGCAGACCCTGCAGAGCGTGCGAAAGCTGCGACTGCGTGAGGAAGCCTGAGCTCGTTAGAGCAGCGTTTGATATGTTAAACAGGGAAGCTTCCCCCGTGATGCCGTCTCACACTCGGCTTTCCGCAGATGATCGGCGCCTCGTCGCGTTTCCTTCTGCGAGCCGGTCTCCTGAGGAGGCGACGAGACGGATGTTTTTATGTCTGGAGAAGCAGATCATCTTCATCCTGCAGAAGATCTTTATAAAACTGGACGCTTTTCTGTTTGAGACGATCTTTGAGTCTTAAATTCATTCTTTTTACGAGGAGCAAACATGTGACTTTGTTGTTTTATCTGATTCCTGGATATGATTCAGATTATTCTGAAGACACTTTGCTTTTTTAGAGAAAAGTCTGATCCGACGAAGCTGGAAAACTGAAAAGATGTGTAGAATTCCCCTTAAAAAGGATAGATCTTGATGTTAGCTGCGTCCCCCGAGGATGGAAAAGGAGAATCTCCATCTTTGATTGGGCTTTCTTCCACATTTGAGCTCTTATGAATGTTTGTTCCCTTTCATCATCTTCATCCTGCAGAAGATCTTTATAAAACTGGACGCTTTTCTGTTTGAGACGATTCTTTTTACGAGGAGCAAACATGTGACTTTGTTGTTTCTGTTTTATTTGATTCAGATTATTCTGAAGACGCTTTGCTTTTTTTAGAGTGTCAGATCGATTCTTTCATTGGAAGCTCAAGAACAAGCCGCAGTAATCTCAAGTTAAATGAAGTCTTTATTTCTGTCAACAAATGGAGTATCTCAGCGCTGCACTCGGTATGACAGAACTCTCGCAGGAAATCCGTCAGACAGAGCCTCGATTTCCGGTAACATTTTGAATTTATATGCCTCATTGTTTCACATAGGTTGGACCCCTTGTCGACCAAATGTGATTGGACATGAGTAGGTTCAACATGCTTCGTCAACATGCTTCGTCATATTCTCTGAATAAGCCAAACTGTGTGTGTGTGTGTGTGTGTGTGTGAACCTTACACCTGGCTTCCCAGGCTAATTGTTTTGTCTTCATATTCTCTGGATCAGTTAAGGTCTCAGTTAAGGTCATGTCTCATGTCCATCGTGGAAAAGTACATTTAATAAAGCCAATTTTAACAAGAGAAATGTCCGATCCGACAAAGCTGGAAAACTGAAAAGATGTGTAGAATTCCCCTTAAAAAGGATAGATCTTGATGTTAGCTGCGTCCCCAGAGAATGGAAAAGGAGAATCTCCATCTTTGATCGGGCTAATCTTCCACATTTGAGCTCTTATGAATGTTTGTTCCCTTTCATCATCTTCATCCTGCATAAGATTTTCATAAAACTGGACGCTTTTCTGTTTGAGACGATCTTTTGAGTCTTAAATTCATTCTTTTTACGAGGAGCAAACATGTGACTTTGTTGTTTCTGTTTTATTTGATTCAGATTATTCTGCAGACACTTTGCTTTTTTAGAGAAAAGTCCGATCCGACAAGCTGGAAAACTGAAAAGATAAATAAGATGTGTAGAATTCCCCTTAAAAAGGATAGATCTTGATGTTAGGTGCATCCCCAGAGGATGGAAAAGGAGAATCTCCATCTTTGATTGGGCTAATCATTCACATTTGAGCTCTTATGAATGTTTGTTCCCTTTTCTTTACCTTGAATCTCTGCATTGGAACTGTTTTATGGCCCCTCTAACCCTGTGATCTGCCCCTCTGACCCTGTGATCTGCCCCCCCCCCTCCCTCAGATGCTGGAGAGCCAGGTGGAGGTGCGTCAGAAGGAGGTGGAGGAGCTGCAGGCTCAGTCCCAGGCCCTCAGCCAGGAGGGGAAAGGCTCCGAGGAGGTGGACGGCCAGAGGATCGGCGTGGAGAAGAAGTTCCAGGCCCTGCAGGCCCCGGTGAAGAAGAGGCGGGAAAACCTGATGGCCTCCCGCGAGATCCACCAGTTCAACCGGGACGTGGAGGACGAGATCGTGAGTAGAGCGTGTCGGTAATGGAAGCTGCAGAGGTGGAGGAGGTGGAGGAATCACAGCAGACTTACAGTAAACTCTCTCTTTGTGTCTACAGCTGTGGGTGGAGGAGAGGATGCTTCTGGCCACATCCACCGACCACGGGCACAACCTGCAGACGGTGCAGATGCTGATAAAGAAGAACCAGGTACGCGCTTCATCTTTTATGTGGTGTTAAAGGGACAGTTTGCCTCTTTAAAGGGCTAGTTCCCTCTTCTGACATGAAGCTGTGTAACATCCCATATCAGCAGCATCATTTCTGAACATCTTCTTACCCCCTGCTGCGTCCTGTGAGCAGAGTTCCAGCCTCGTTTTGGTGTTGATGAAGGTAGTCCGGCTAGTTGGCTGGGGTTTAAAAAATAAAGCCTTTTGCTTCTCAGAACAATATGCGTTCAACAGAGTAATACATTTGCATCACAAAATGGTTCTCCAGGAAAAAGTCAGACCTCACAATCTCTTGGCCCTATTTTCTCTCCCTTCGTATCACTACCTGCTTTGTAGACCGAGCAGTCCCCTGCTTCCGAGCTTTTATTTCCTTTCCTTTCCTTTCCTTTCCTTTCCTTTCCTTTTGTTTAATTTCCTTTCCTTTCCTTTCCTTTTGTTTAATTTCCTTTCCTTTCCTTTCCTTTTGTTTCCTATCCTTTCCTTCTCTTTCTTTTCTTTTCTTTCCTTTCCTTCTCTTTCTTTCCTTTCCTTTCATTTAGTTTCCTTTCCTTTCCTTCCCTTTCCTTTCATTTCCTTTCCTTTCCTTTCCTTTCCTTTCCTTTCCTTTCCTTTCCTTTCCGTGCTGTGCAGAGCGAGCAGTCCCCTGCTTCCGAGCAGCAAACAGCGTAACAGGCGCGGCTGTCGGCAGGCGGCAGCAGGCAGTGATACGAAGGGAGAGAAAATAGGGCCAAGAGATTGTGAGCTCTGACTTTTTCCTGGAGAACCATTTTGTGATGCAAATGTATTACTCTGTTGAACGCATATTGTTCTGAGAAGCAAAACGCTTTATTTTTTAAACCCCAGCCAGCTAGCCGGACTACCTTCATCAACACCAAAACGAGGCTGGAACTCTGCTCACAGGACGCAGCAGGGGGTAAGAAGATGTTCAGAAATGATGTTGCTGATATGGGATGTTACACAGCTTCATGTCAGAAGAGGCGAACTGTCCCTTTAAGGCGGCTGGAGGCCGGACCCCCGTGTGACCGCTCTCTGTCCTGCGGGCGCCGCAGACGCTGCAGAAGGAGATCCAGGGACACCAGCCCCGCTACGACGACATCTTCGAGCGCAGCCAGCACGTCCTGAGGGAGGGCAGCGCCACGGCCGAGCCCATCCGCCAGCGGCTCGCCGAGTTCCAGTCGCTGTGGGAGAAGATCCGGAAGGAGACGGAGAAGCGCCACGGCCGGCTCAGCGAGGCCCACGAGGCCCAGCAGTACTACTTCGACGCCGCCGAGGCCGAGGCCTGGATGAGCGAGCAGGAGCTGTACATGATGTCGGAGGAGAAGGCCAAGGTGAGCGGAACGGCCGCCATGTTGGTGTGTCCGAGCCGGAGGAGGCGGGTTAAAGCCATAATATGTAATATTTCACGTTGTCTATTAACAAATTTGAGTCTTATCATTCACAAGTATTACCTCAATCGTTATTAATTACCTCCATCACAAAAGTGCAGTGTTCTTATATTCTTTATATTCAGCATACGAATGTACATAAGAGTGTTACACTCCAATGAATGTCTCCATGTTGCTCCGCCATTTTAAAACTACGGGATTTGTAGAAGGACATGTCATCAGCTTCGCATTTTCCGTTTCCAATGTGGAAATGGAAAATGCGAAGCTGATGACATGTCCTTCTACAAATCCCGTAGTTTTAAAATGGCGGAGCGACATGGAGACATTCATTGTCCGTGAAATATTACACATTATAGCTTTAAACCTATGCGGATGATGCATGATGCATACCCAACATTTCGGAGAATCTAGTATGCATCCGGGAACTTCTCGCTTACTTAAACTCGCATACTAACTCAAAATGGTTCAGTAGAAGAAGAAGTTCTGACAGGAAACGAAAAACAACTGTGGTGGACATTCACAGAGCCATCACTGAGTTAATTTATGATTCTTAGATAGATTTAGGTCAGAATGTGCATTGAGTGCATTTTGTTTTTATCAGGGAGATGCATAGAAAGTCATTTCAGCACTGCTACACACATACAGATCAATACAAAAACATGGATAACTGCGCTAACATACCCTCCAAGATGTTACTCTCCCTTTCATTTTACAGTGTATAAAATAGTAACAATTGAACAAAGAGAGTCACATTCACTCAATTTTCCATCAAGATTAGTAAACTGGAACTTCAAGCCATGTAATAGAGATATTTAAAGCAGTTCAGATCTTATATATCTGATCCATTTTGACACAGACTCCCCATTTCTCTCCATGATGTAGATTTTGTGAACAGTCCCTCGCCAGTCTTCCAGTGTCGGTGTGTTGAGTTGTAGCCATTTCCTCGTTAAAGCTTTCTTTGCTCCAATCAATAATATCTCATTGCAAATGTAATACTGTGGTACAAAAATACATTGAGCTGACATCAAACTGTTTAGTCATTTGAAACATATGTTCCAGACAATCAAGGATCTCATGCCAGAACGATGAGAGTTTTGGACAATCCTAAAATAGATGATAATGATTGGCCTCACACCCTCCAACAGCTTCATTCGTTACCTCGGTGTCTCTTCTGAGCAGGTGTTATAAAAAAATCTCACAACGTTTTTCCATCCAAACTCTCGCCAGGTGTGTGAACTTGTGGATTTCCATTGTAATTTACAAATGTTTTCCCATTCATCCCCAGATATGACCAAATCCCCCTCTCTTTCCCATTTGCATTTAATATGCAGGCTGTTCAAATTCGGGGAGTCTTGAAGACATTTGTATGAAGGGATCTTATATTTAATCTGCTGCCGGGGAAACGGAGCTCATTCACAGATAAACAGACCCTGAGTGGATGAAGATAAAGGTGCATTAACCTTGTTTAGGCCTGGCAGGCTGACGCTTATGAATGTAACTCAGGGGTTAATAACTACAGTAACAGCGAATATAGAAACCAAAAGCAGAACCGACTCCTCGACCTGAGAACGAGGCGTAGCTTCTGTGTTTTTCTGGCTGTTGGTCTGGTTTAACGGATCCGTAAAGTGGTGGTTCGTGTGCTGCCGTTGGTAAATGTTCAGTGTTTCCAGCTTCTCTCCACGTGAAAGCGTTTCCTGCAGCTTCAGGCGGTCTGTGCGTCTCTTTCAGGACGAGCAGAGTTCGGTGGCCATGCTGAAGAAGCATCAGATCCTGGAGCAGGCGGTGGAGGACTACGCCGACACCGTCCACCAGCTGTCCAGCACCAGCCGGGGCCTGGTGGCTGCGGGACACACCGACAGGTGAGGATTCAGGGCCCAGGATTGAGGGCAGAGGATTCAGGGCCCAGGATTCAGGGCAGAGGATTCAGAGCCCAGGATTCAGGGCAGAGGATTCAGAGCCCAGGATTCAGGGCCAAGGATTCAGGGCAGGGGATTCAGGGCAGAGGATTCAGGGCAGAGGATTCAGGGCAGAGGATTCAGGGCCCAGGATTCAGGGCCCAGGATTCAGGGCAGAGGATTCAGAGCCCAGGATTCAGGGCCAAGGATTCAGGGCAGGGGATTCAGGGCCTAGGATTCAGGGCAGAGGATTCAGGGCCCAGGATTGAGGGCAGAGGATTCAGGGCAGAGGATTCAGGGCCCAGGATTCAGGGCCCAGGATTCAGGGCAGGGGATTCAGGGCCCAGGATTCAGGGCCCAGGATTCAGGGCCTGGGATTCAGGGCCTGGGATTCAGGGCCCAGGATTCAGGGCAGGGGATTCAGGGCAGGGGATTCAGGGCCCAGGATTCAGGGCAGAGGATTCAGGGCAGGGGATTCAGGGCCCAGGACTCAGGGCCCAGGATTCAGGGCCTGGGATTCAGGGCCTGGGATTCAGGGCCCAGGATTCAGGGCAGGGGATTCAGGGCCCAGGATTCAGGGCAGAGGATTCAGGGCAGGGGATTCAGGGCAGAGGATTCAGAGCCCAGGATTCAGAGCCCAGGATTCAGGGCCCAGGATTCAGGGCAGAGGATTCAGGGCAGAGGATTCAGAGCCCAGGATTCAGGGCCCAGGATTCAGGGCCCAGGATTCAGGGCCCAGGATTCAGGGCAGAGGATTCAGAGCCCAGGATTCAGGGCCCAGGATTCAGGGCAGAGGATTCAGGGCAGAGGATTCAGGGCCCAGGATTCAGGGCCCAGGATTCAGGGCAGAGGATTCAGAGCCCAGGATTCAGGGCCCAGGATTCAGGGCAGAGGATTCAGAGCCCAGGATTCAGGGCCCAGGATTCAGGGCAGAGGATTCAGGGCAGAGGATTCAGGGCAGGGGATTCAGGGCAGAGGATTCAGGGCAGAGGATTCAGGGCCCAGGATTCAGGGCAGGGGATTCAGGGCCCAGGATTCAGGGCAGAGGATTCAGAGCCCAGGATTCAGGGCCCAGGATTCAGGGCCCAGGATTCAGGGCAGAGGATTCAGGGCAGGGGATTCAGGGCAGAGGATTCAGGGCCCAGGATTCAGGGCAGAGGATTCAGAGCCCAGGATTCAGAGCCCAGGATTCAGGGCCCAGGATTCAGGGCAGAGGATTCAGGGCAGAGGATTCAGAGCCCAGGATTCAGGGCCCAGGATTCAGGGCAGAGGATTCAGGGCAGAGGATTCAGGGCAGAGGATTCAGGGCCCAGGATTCAGGGCAGAGGATTCAGGGCCCAGGATTCAGGGCAGAGGATTCAGAGCCCAGGATTCAGGGCCCAGGATTCAGGGCAGAGGATTCAGGGCCCAGGATTCAGGGCCCAGGATTCAGGGCAGGGGATTCAGGGCAGAGGATTCAGGGCCCGGGATTCAGGGCAGGGGATTCAGGGCAGAGGATTCAGGGCCCAGGATTCAGGGCAGAGGATTCAGGGCAGAGGATTCAGGGCCCAGGATTCAGGGCAGGGGATTCAGGGCAGGGGATTCAGGGCAGGGGATTCAGGGCAGGGGATTCAGGGCCAAGGATTCAGGGCCCAGGATTCAGGGCCCAGGATTCAGGGCAGAGGATTCAGGGCAGGGGATTCAGGGCCCAGGATTCAGGGCCCAGGATTCAGAGCAGGGGATTCAGGGCCCGGGATTCAGGGCCCAAGATTCAGGGCCCAGGATTCAGGGCCCAGGATTTAGGGTCCTGGGTTCAGGGCCCCGGGTTCAGGGCCAGGATTCAGGGCCCGGGATTCAGGGCAGGGGATTCAGGGCCCAGGATTCAGGGCCCAGGATTCAGGGCCCAGGATTTAGGGTCCTGGGTTCAGGGCCCCGGGTTCAGGGCCCCGGGTTCAGGGCCCAGGATTCAGGGTCCTGGGTTCAGGGCCCCGGGTTCAGGGCCCCGGGTTCAGGGCCCAGGATTCAGGGCCCAGGATTTAGGGTCCTGGGTTCAGGGCCCCGGGTTCAGGGCCAGGATTCAGGGCCCCGGGTTCAGGGCCAGGATTCAGGGCCCAGGATTCAGGGTCCCGGGTTCAGGGCCCCGGGTTCAGGACAGGGACTGTTTTCTGGTTGTGCTCAGGAAGTCAGACAGAAGATGGGACAGAGAGCACAGGCTGCAGATGATTGTCAGGAGGAAAGTGTAACATGTTCTCCCCTCGGTCTGCAGCGAGCGCATCGGCATGCGTCAGTCTCAGGTGGACAAGCTGTACGCCGGCCTGAAGGATCTGTCGGAGGAGCGTCGGGGGAAGCTGGACGAGCGTCTGAAGCTCTTCCAGCTCAATCGGGAGGTGGACGACTTGGAGCAGTGGATCGCCGAGAGGGAGGTGGTGGCCGGGTCGCACGAACTGGGCCAGGACTACGAGCACGTCACCGTGAGTACAACACGCACCTTTAACAAGGTCGTGAAGCGTTTTGGCTCAAACTGAGGTCAGTTTGTGTCTTCAACCTTTTTATCTTGGACCCTCAGATGCTGCAGGAGCGCTTCAGAGAATTCGCCCGCGACACCGGGAACATCGGCCAGGAGCGCGTGGACGGGGTCAACCGGCAGGCGGACGAGCTGATCAACTCGGGCCACGGCGACGCCGCCACCATCGCCGAGTGGAAGGACGGGCTGAACGAGGCCTGGGCCGACCTGCTGGAGCTCATCGACACCCGGACGCAGATCCTCTCCGCCTCCTACGAGCTCCACAAGTTCTACCACGACGCCAAGGAGATCCTGAACCGCATCCTGGACAAGCACAAGAAGCTCCCGGAGGAGCTGGGCCGGGACCAGAACACGGTGGAGACCCTGCAGAGGATGCACACCACCTTCGAACACGACATCCAGGCCCTGGGAACACAGGTACAGACGGGGCGTGAAACACCAGTAAAAAGCTGTCGGCTGCATCTTTCAGGCTCAGAGGGAATGCCTCCAAAGTCTCTTCTTTGGCTCATTTCCCTAACCTCTGTCGGCCATCCTACCCTCGTTGTAGCTAGCTTGAAACTGCCGTTTTGACAGGAAATGACGATCGGCGACATCACGTTACATTGCATCTTGGGTAGTTTGAGTATGAGTAGTAACCTCATTCAGACCCTTTTTTTCTTTTCATTGCAGCTTTTTTAAAAGATTGCTTCAGATTTACTTCAGTGTTGAGAGGAAACCAGACGAGTGTCTATAGATTTAAGTGTGAACTGAACCGGATCATCAGTTTCTGGCTCAATGTCCACTTAAACTCACAGTTTTATCACAAATTAAAGGATGTTTGAAGCTTATTTTCAGCATAAATGATGAAGCTGAATTCACTTTCTAACGCTTCTAAATGTATTTTAGATCATTTAATGCTCATTTATATATTTTATGTGTATTTTGAATCTATATTTTGTTTAATTATGGGTGCCAATGCCGAAGGCACACATATTACTCTTGTGTATACTTAATATAATTTTTCCGTTTCCGCCCTAAATTTTGACGGCTAACTAGTGTAGCACCGATGGTCCGACCGACATAAAAAGCACACCACTGCGTGAGCAACGACCTCGACATTTGACTTTCATTAGTCTAAAGCAGGGATGGGCAACTTCCATGATAAAGAGGGCCAACATTTTTTCCGCACTATCATTGGAGGGCCACATGACCACACACTTCGAATAATTGGATATGAAAGACGCTACAAATGATTCTCAATAAGAACACATTTTATATGAATTTATATCTGTTTTCCATCGGTTTTCCTTTGAATTCGGTGAAGAGGTACTCTTCTTCTTCCCATTTTGGCTGAAAAATACAATTTTCTCGGTCAAGTTTTCTCTTTTTGCCACTGCTAGTGGCCATGGCTCTTGACTTTCCTATTCGCTGTTGCGGAAAGCGGCCCGGGCCCCGCTATTGTTTGTGTATGGCGCGCCCTCTATCGGTCAACAGTATAATTACATTTATTTATTTATTTATTTTCTAATTATTAAATTATTATTGATCTATTTTTGCGGGCCGTACTGAGTGAGGACGAGGGCCGTGTGTGGCCCCCGGGCCGCCAGTTGCCCATCCCTGGTCTAAAGGAATTCTGGCAAAATGGGAAATAGTGGGAAAATTTTAGAAGGGAAAATTCATTGAAAATTAAAAAACTACCCCATTTTAGAGGCCTCATAACTCAGCCATACGACATCACAGAGTCCTCATTCAAAGTTTATATGCGACAGGAGACTCAGCTTTAACTGAACTAAAGGGTTTCTTGATAGGGCGGGCAGTAGATTGGCAGCCATCAAAATTTCTTCAGAAATTTTCTAGTTGATGTCATTCTTGATTTGGGCTCCTTTAAGAAGGGAATATCCTCTAATATCCTAATTTCCTAATATCCTCTTTAAGCTAACCTGAACGCTTCTTCGCTCGCAGGTCCGGCAGCTCCAGGAGGACGCCGTCCGCCTGCAGTCGGCCTACGCTGGAGACAAAGCTGACGACATCCAGAAGCGAGAAGGAGAGGTGAGCTCCAGAGGGAACGCATCAGGACAGCCTCACTTTGTTGCACATGTGCTTGCTCCAAACTCACATTTTCAGTATTTTCGTGGTCGAGCCCCCCCTTCTCTCACTAATAAACGAACCCCCCGCAGCGCCGGCGGTGATGATGTTGCTGTAAAAGATTCTTTGCCTCCCGCATGCTGCGCTGCTGCTGCACCGCTCCTCAGCGCCTGCAGGGATGCGCTGGCAGAATGAAACCCTTTGGAGTCGGTTTCTTTGGAGGTTAGAGTTAGGGTTCACATGTCGGCCCAGAAATAATCCAGATGTGATGCCAGCTGCTCGTTCTAAACGCTGGAAGCTTACAGGGCATGGTCAAAATACAGGAAACGGCTCGACAGGCCTGATTAGGAATCATTCGCTTTTTCTGTCAGATAATAAAGGAAAAAAGTAAGTTTCGTCCTCGACTTTGTGTCTTTGGGCTCAAACGTGTTCAACAGTGAGAACAGAAGCACAGAATCTGTGCACGTGATGAAGAAACATTCCCCCCGCTGAGCGCTACAGTAAGTAGTGTGACCGAGGAACACGAGAGATACTCAGCCAACATTACGCTTACCAACCATATCAAGCTAAAAACCAGTTTATTCCTGCTGGTTCCCATAGAAACGTTCCACCTTTGAACATTTCCAGTTTATTCCTGCTGGTTCCCATAGAAACGTTCCAACTCTGAACATTTCCAGTTTATTCCTGCTGGTTCCCATAGAAACGTTCCAACTCTGAACATTTCCAGTTTATTCCTGCTGGTTCCCATAGAAACGTTCTATGGGACCCAACGCCTGTTGGGTGGAGGTAAAGATGAGCAGGACGCGGGGGCAACCTGAACATACATGAACTCACTTTGTGTTGATTTATTTAACTTTTGTTCATGCAGGTGAACTCATTCTGACACGGACGAACAGGAGAATCAGTTCAGTTCACACCTTTGAGTAAAAAGTCAGAGAAACAAGTTTCCCAGGAGGATTTTTCTGTGATCCGAGGCGCAGAAAGAGTGAATTCTTTAGATATTAAAGGGATAGTTCACCTCTTCTGACATGAAGCTGTATAACATCCCATATCAGCAACGTGATATCAGCAGCCGAGTTCCAGCCTCGTTTTGGTGTTGATGAAGGTAGTCCGGCTAGTTGGCTGGGGTTTAAAAAATAAAGCGTTTTGCTTCTCAAAACAATATGCGTTCAAAAGAGTAATACATTTGCATCACAAAATCGTTCTCCAGGAAAAAGTCGATTTGAAAAGATTCGATATGATTTGATACGATACGATTTGAAACGATTCAATATGATTTGATACGATACGATTTGAAACGATTCAATATGATTCGATACGATTCGAAACTATTCGATACGATTGGATACGATACGATTTAATACGATTCTATACGATTCGAAACGATACGAAACGATTTGATCCACTTACATCATTTTCTGGGGGGAAAAAAGGGGGCCACAAAAATAAAGCGTTTTGCTTCTCAGCCGCACCTGTTTCACGGCGTTTACTGCTTGCAAAGTTTCCCTTTCTGTTGGCAGGCGGCAGCAGGCAGTGATACGAAGGGAGAGAAAATAGGGCCAAGAGATTGTGAGCTCTGACTTTTTCCTGGAGAACCATTTTGTGATGCAAATGTATTACTCTGTTGAACGCATATTGTTCTGAGAAGCAAAACGCTTTATTTTTTAAACCCCAGCCAACTAGCCGGACTACCTTCATCAGCACCAAAACGAGGCTGGAACTCTGCTCACAGGACGCAGCAGGGGGTAAGAAGATGTTCAGAAATGATGTTGCTGATATGGGATGTTACACAGCTTCATGTCAAAAGAGGCGAACTGTCCCTTTAAAGAGACGAACTATCCCTTTAAGTCTCCTTCGACTCATCAGGTATAACCTGAGATGTAAAAAGAAACTTTGTTCTGGATTTATTCAGCTTTGATTTTCCCTTTTTTTTGTCTTTTTTAAACTGGTCAGTTATTAGTTTTTTTCCACCAGAACCTGGTTTTTAACTTTAAAACTGGTTCAGAATCGTAGCACGAAGTCGAGCTTTTATGCCGTTTTTACCAGAGTTGGATTTCTTGTTGCTCGCCGTGCAAAGCTGTCGGGTTCTGCTGAGCCCGAGCCGAACATCTGCCCTCACATCTGTCCTCACGCTGCACCTGAAGGTTGGTGCTCTGGACTGTTAGAACAGCTGGTGGTGGTGATGTGCTTTGACCATTCCCTGTATGTCCCTTTGCCTGCATCTCCTCCCGGTGCGCCCAGAGGAGAAAGGGAGAGGTGAGACTCCGCCCCCAGAAACGTTGGCTTTGCATCAGTCTTACTTTTGGCTGCAGTTTTAGGCTTTCTGTGAATGTCCCGACTAAAATGTTGATCAGCTGTAGTAACATTTTAGCCTCCTTCATGCAGCTCTGGCCCGGCGTTAGTCGCAGAGATCCATCCGCCCGTGAGCTTTTCATCCTCCTCAGACCGCCGGGTGGGTGGATGTTTTCTCCTAACTCCGCCCACCCGGGTCTCTGACGGGATGCAAAACGCTTCTAGTTAGCAAACTCTTCAGGTTTGAGCTGTTTGGTGCGTAGCAGTTTCAGTATTTGGTGTTTGAATGTTGATGCTCGTCTGAACCAGGCTTCAGACGGTCCTGGCTTTAGCTCACCGGTCGGTCCTCACTGGTAGTCGTTCGTGGATCAGAACCCTAACAGAACCGAACTGTAATCAGGTGTTAAAGGGTATCATCTGCACTTAGAATACCTTTTTAATGTGCAAAAAGAAAAGCTTCCTTCTTTAATTCTGAGGCTCAGCTCAGCTGTAGGAGGAGAACGGATCCAGGAGAAGGTTCTGGAGGAGTCTGGGTGACGGGAAGTATTAACATGGGATGTTTGTTTTTAAGTAGAGAAGCTAAATGATGTGCAAACAGAACTTTTTCTTTAGAAAACAGGTTTAATAATAATAAAAATAAAAGAATAAAAGCAGCATCTGTTTTAGATTTCAGTTTCTGCCGTTAGGACGTTGAGGACAGGAAATACCGCCTTAAATGAGCCCAGCTAATACCGCCTTAAATGAGCCCAGCTGGTGTTAGTGGACCGATGCTTTGTGTCCCTTCTGCTTCTGAATGTTTTCATTTGCTCCCGTCCCCTTTGAGTTGTGTCCCGGCTGCTTTGCTCCCTGAAAGACGTGGGAAGAGCCAGATGCTCGTTTAGAAGCTGGGAGATCAGGGATGCTCCCGGTTCTGACCCCGGCTGTGCGTGGTGTGGTCTCCCTGCAGGTTCTGGAGGCCTGGAAGAACCTGCTGGAGGCGGCGGAGGGCCGGCGGGCCAAGCTGGGCGACACCGGGGACAAGTTCCGCTTCTTCAGCATGGTGCGCGACCTGATGCTGTGGATGGAGGACGTCATCCGCCTGATCGAGGCCCAGGAGAAGCCCAGGTGGGTCCATGATGATTAGTATTCATGTTCTGACCCGCTGGGACTGAAACTGAACAGAAAAACGTCTCTTCTGTCCAACACATTATTACACTTTAATGCAGGAGGCTTAAAAAGTGCCTCAAAGACCCCAATAACGTGAAAAAGTGACCCTATTTTATGCCAAACCTCATTAAAGCTGCACAGCGTGTCAAAAACCATTCAAATCAAATCAAATTTATTTCCAATCCAATTTTATTTATAAAGCACTTTACAACAACCTCAGTTGACCAAAGTGCTGTACAGAAAAAATTCAAACTAAAAATTTAAATAATAAAATACAAGAATAAATTAAAAGACATACAACAGCTATATAATTTAAAACAATAATAATACTAAAATAAATTTAAAAAATTTAAATTAAGAAATTAAAAATTATTTGTAGCACATTTCATGTACAGAACAATTCAAAGTGCTTCACATAAAATAAAAGCATTGCAGCAGGGAGTGGAAGAAGCATTAAAAATACATAAAAGAATATAAAGAGAAACAAATAAAATTGTTTAAATGAATTTAAAAACAAAAAAAGCCTATATTATATAATAATATAATAATAAAAATAATAATTTCCCTCTACTTATTGAGATACTTAGTAGGTTCGATTTTCATACCAGCCCACTTTAGTTTCCTACATTTTAAGGTATAATTTGTTTCTCTAAGTTAAACTGTATGAAAGTTAGAGGAATTTGTTTGAAAAAACTGAAAAATTTGAAACTTATCAGCACGCACTCAACTGTGTGCTCATTCATAAAAATTAAGAAGAAGCAAAATGTTCATGTTTTTTAAACTGTCATATTTCAAAATTGGCTGAAGATTTGAACGAGCTGAAACAATTGGTAATAGCTGAATGTCTTGTGACCCATTTAAAGTTTATGGTGTCTCCAGCTGAAAGCATGCAGAAGTAGTTAGGTTGGAAAGAGGAAGATGATTTGGAAGAGCTGAAAGCAGTTTCCATTCATTTGAATTACGGGAAAAATTTGAATAAAAGTTGAATATCTTAAAAAGTGTAAAAGTTAAAAACACCAAAAATGACAGCAGGAATCTGTAGAAATAGCTGAAAGTATGCAGGAGTAGTCAGGTGCCGAAAACTGGCGGAATAATAATAATAAAGAGAAACAGGAACTTAATAGTGAGAATTATAGAAGTATAATGTTTTCAAAAACTTAATCAAGTAAATGTA
Organism: Odontesthes bonariensis; assembly: GCF_027942865.1. Taxonomy (NCBI): domain Eukaryota; kingdom Metazoa; phylum Chordata; class Actinopteri; order Atheriniformes; family Atherinopsidae; genus Odontesthes; species Odontesthes bonariensis. Next base: position 2,027,837 of record NC_134507.1, on the reverse strand, counting down.
ACTCGTTGCTACCCACCTCTGGATTTCAGGGACGTGTCGTCGGTGGAGCTGCTGATGAACAACCACCAGGGCATCAAGGCGGAGATCGACGCCCGAAACGACAGCTTCACCGCCTGCATCGAGCTGGGGAAAGCTCTGCTGGCCAGGAAGCACTACGCTTCAGAGGAGGTGTTTGACTTTGTTTCACATCTCGCAGAACATTCAGAGTTTGGCTGTGTTCGAAACTGCATACTACATACTGCATACTACATACTACATACTGCATACTACATACTACATACTACATACTACATACTGCATACTACATACTACATACTGCATACTACATACTACATACTACATACTACATACTACATACTGCATACTACATACTGCATACTGCATACTGCATACTACATACTGCATACTACATACTACATACTACATACTGCATACTGCATACTGCATACTACATACTGCATACTACATACTACATACTGCATACTGCATACTACATACTACATACTACATACTACATACTACATACTGCATACTACATACTGCATACTGCATACTGCATACTACATACTACATACTGCATACTGCATACTACATACTACATACTACATACTACATACTGCATACTACATACTGCATACTACATACTACATACTGCATACTGCATACTACATACTGCATACTACATACTACATACTGCATACTGCATACTGCATACTGCATACTACATACTGCATACTACATACTGCATACTCATCGATCAGACAGTATGCAGAGCGTTTACCCACAATGCATTTCGCTCCTGCCCGAGCCGAAATCAGCCGGCCTGAAGCTGATTTCTCTTAAGCTCTAAACTCTGTAAACTTTAGCAACATTTGAAACATTTTCAGGTGAGAAAGTAGTCGTTTAGATCCCAAACGTGTTGAAAACCTGACAAAATACCGGCTGTTTATAATTTTGTTCCCACGAATTCGGCGCTACTAAAGCTAGCCGCAGTGAGCTAACGCACTTCCGGTTATTTTCACAAAATAAAATACCCGTTGCCTTTTATCATAGGGAAGGCCATTACCATACAATTGGTGCTTTTGTTTTGAAAACAGGAAGTGAACCTACCCTCGTTGTAGCTAGCTTGAAACTGCCGTTTTGACAGGAAATGACGATCGGCGACGTCACGATATGTTGCATCTTGGGTAGTTTGAGTATGAGTAGTAACCTCATGATGCATACCCAACATTTCAGAGAATCTAGTATGCATCCGGGAACTTCTCGCTTACTCAAACTCGCATACTAACTCAGAAAGTTTGTAGGAGTAGTAGGAGTAGTATGCGGTTTGGAACACAGCCTTTGAGTCATGCTAACGTTTCCATGGTGCTGATAGTGAAACCTCCACCCTGTAACCACAGGATGGAGGCTGCAGGGTTCACTTTTAACTCTAAGTCTCATCCCGACAGATCAAAGAAAAGTTGCTGCAGTTGACGGACAAAAGGAAAGACATGATCGATAAGTGGGAGGACCGATGGGAGTGGCTCAGACTGGGTAAGGTGTGCGCCGGCGCGTCTTTCAGAGGAGACGCTGCTGAGCGAGTCCGGCTGACGTGTGAATGTGTTCAGTCCTGGAGGTGCACCAGTTCGGCCGGGACGCCGGCGTGGCCGAGGCCTGGCTGCTGGGCCAGGACCCCTACCTGTCCAGCAGGGAGATGGGCCAGAGCGTGGACGAGGTGGAGAAGCTCATCAAGCGCCACGAGGCCTTCGAGAAGTCGGCCGCCACCTGGGAGGAGCGCTTCGCCGCGCTGGAGAGGCTGACCACGGTGAGCCGAGGGTCTGGGGCGCTGTTACCGGGCGGCGTTACCGGGCGGCGTTACCGGGCGGCGTTACCGGGCGGCGTTACCGGGCGGCGTTACCGGGCGGCGTTACCGGGCGCTGTTACCGGGCGCTGTTACCGGGCGCTGTTACCGGGCGCTGTTACCGGGCGCTGATACCGGGCGCTGTTACCGGGCGCTGTTACCGGGCGCTGTTACCGGGCGCTGATACCGGGCGCTGATACCGGGCGCTGATACCGGGCGCTGACTCTGTTTGTGTGTGCAGATGGAGTTACTGGAAGTGAGAAGCAGGCAAGAGGAAGAAGAGAGGAGGAAGCAACCGCCGCCGTCTGAGGCCCAGGCCGACGAGGCTGCAGCACAGCCCAGGTGAGGCTTCCTCTTTTTACTCATTTTACTCATTTTACTCATTTTACTCTAACTGAGCAGCGTTTCCCTGTGAAAATGGGACAAAAGCTGCAGGTTTATCTCTCAAATGGTTTTAGGAAAAAGAAAAAAGAAAATCTGCAGGTTTCAGAGGGAAAATCTGCAGGTTTCAGAGAGAAAATCTGCAGGTTTCAGACTGTGAACAATAAGTGAAACGGCGTTCTGATGGCGTTCCTAACGAGTGTTTCTCTGTGTGTTTCTGCAGGGAAGGCGAGCCGCTGTCTCAGAACGGGCTGCCCACAGAGCCGGAGGCTCCCAGGGTTAGTTACCGCTCACCCGCCTACCAGAAATACAGCAGCACCCTGCAGGGCCGCCGGCCCGCCGCCCCCTGACGCACCCACACTCTGATGTCTTACTCTCTGTCTATAACTCAGCTTAAATATGTCAGTGTGATGACCTCTAAAAGGCCTTAAAGTCACAGAGGACCAGCTTTAGCTCAATCTGCCTGAATCCTTCTTTCAGGGCAAATCTAATTTTTTTTTTCTGTTTAATTGAGTTTTAAAGTGAAATCGACCAAAAAAAGAAACAAACACGTGTTAAAGGTGCTATAAAACAGGGTTTCTTCCTCTTTAAATCACAGAAATCACTCACACTTTGTCTGCTCCTCACGGACTGATAATGTCTTATTTTCTGTCCATAATTTAGCTTAAATATGTCAGTGTGATGACCTCTAAAAGGCCTTTAAGTCACAGAGGACCAGCTTTAGCTCAGTCTGCCTGAATCCTTCTTTTCAGGGCAAATCATCTGGATATTGCAGCTTAAAACAGTTAAAAACTCTCTGAGCTGCTCTTTACTCTTTTTGTTAATGAACTTCTTTTATTTCCAGCTGTTTCTGTTTAGTTTGATGTTCTAAAACTTGTTGAAAATCTTAATCAGTCTTAATCTTATTCCTTTTTTTTGACTGTTTAATCGATGTTTTAAAGTGAAATCGACCAAAAGTAGAAACAAACACGTGTTAAAGGTGCTATAAAACACGGGGCCACGGGCTCGTTTTAACCCTCCGTCCCTTGGTTTCTCCCCTCTGTCTCTCAGCTCGACACCCCCGCCATCCTCTCCCCTCAGCTGCTCATGTTTCTGCTCGTTTACGTCATCATGTACAAACTCACCCTGTGGAATATGAACTCCTGAGTCCCGTTTTAGAGCCACAAACGCTGATAATTACCCGTTGGATCATCACTGAAAACTCTGCTCACGTTCAGATGAATCACGTCTTACTTTCATCGTCTTAAAATAAAAAGAATAGAAAGTGTTAAAGTTTGTTTTTTTTAACATATTCACTGGTTATTTAACATTTAGCAGAATAGTTTAGGGTCTAAAGCCCCGCCACCTGTCTCCATCCACAGGTAACATCACGTGTTACACCTTTAAGTTTAATCCTGTTCAGCAGGAGCACCTTTAACTACGATTCATCACAAGTTGTGGGTACGCTCATCGTTCATTTGACTTATTCTTCATCACGTTCAACGTTAAATCCAAACACATTTGTTTTAATTCCACGTTTCATTTGTCGTGTTTCTCATCAGATAAATGAACAAATAACAGAAGCAACAAAACACACCAGAACAAAGAGAAACCATGAAAAAGGGACTCAAAATGAGCTCGAATTAGAAGGTAAAAAAAGGAGTTTTAAATAGATATGAAGTGGCAGGTTATTCCGGATTCTCTCTGCGATTTAATCGAGACTTCGGAGCTGTTTCTGGGTTATATAAGTGGGGTTAAATAGCGGCTGCCGCACCATTTAAAGCTTTAAAAGTAAGTAAGAGTCTTAAAATCAATAAAAACCATCATCGTGTCGTCTGTGACCCGTTCAAAGAATTTTCTGGTTTAAAAGTTAACTCGTCCAAAGGGTTCGATGCCAGATTTTCAGTGAAGGTGAGAAAAGACGGTTTAAAAGAGGCTAATATGGAACGATTAACAATTGTTTAAAGGAATCTGACGGATATTAATGGATCAATAACATCGCCGTCCCAACTTTCCTCCTCCACGGTTTCCCTTTATTTGGCGTCTCTTCACGGTGTCTGAACCAAACGAACAGAAAGCTCCTCTGATTGGTCACTACAGGGTTTTAGATGCTGATTCACTCATTTCTAACAGCTTAAACGTGTTCTTTCCGCCGTCTCTACGTTTAAAATAAACACGTAATACGTCTTAATTTAACTTCCTGTGAACACGCCTGTCATACGTCACTCCGAATATAATTTAAATAGTTTTTTTCACCCATTTCAACGCACACGTGCGTAATTGTGTGCGTTTGTTGTTAGCGTTTTCATGGTTTATTGGTTTTAATTTCTTTATTTGTTCTCACTGTATCTGTTGCATGTTGATTGTTCCTTCAGTGGATCCCGACTAACACATTCCCAATAAACCCAGTCCGAACTGGTTTGTCCCTCTCTGTGTCATCGTGTCCAGTTAAACTTCTGTTCATTCACTGTGTTTTATGTTTCATTTCCTGTCACCATTGCATCTCTCCATCCCATGTTCTCCACCAGTTTCCTCCCTGAGACATACTTTACTTTAATTTGTTTCACATAAAAGGCTGAATCCATTCATTATTCACCCAGAAGCTTGTAGAACAAGAACAAGGTAACTTAAAGGAGAAGTTCGTTTTTTTTAAACCTGGACCTTATTTCTGGCATAAAATCCGTTCATCTACTCACCGATAACAGTTTGGTGAAAGTCAGCGTCCTTTGGAAGATATTTAGATCACTGGAGATCGGCGTATATCCATATATGTTATATGTAAGGATTGCTTTTAATTCCCAGTAGTATGATGACGCTTTTATCTTATTTTATCTTATTCGATTTTGTTGTATTTTATTGCTTTCACTGTTCTTTTATTGTTTTTATTTGTTTTTACTTCTTCTTCTCTTTATTTATTACCTGCTGTAAAGCACTTTGGTACACTGTAAGGATTGTCTGTAAAGAGCTGTAGAAATAAAATACATTTAACGAGAGAGAACAGGGCAGAGACAATACAGCCTCTAAATAAGGCGTTATCTGTCTTTATTTCACCAATACTTTAAGACCAATGAATGAATGAACGCGTACTATTGCACTGTTAGCCCAGAGCTGCCGTATTGTTGTTATCGGGGGCTATCGGGGGCTTTGGTGCTGCTGGTTTTGTGCAACATGGCAGGATATTTATCAGATTTTGACCACGTGGACGACGACTTTGAGTACGATGGATGTCCTTACCGGAGTGAATGAGCTGCGCTTCGATGACGTCATCCCACTAGATGCGTCTGTAGAAAGCTTCCTATAAGCCCCCGATAGCCCCGGATAACAACAACACAGCAGCTCTGAGCTAACAGTGCAATAGTACGCGTTCATTCATTCATTGGTCTTAGAGTATTGGTGAAATAAAGACAGATAATGCCTTATTCAGAGGCTGTATTGTCTCTGCCCTGTTCTCTCCCGTTAGATGGATATACGCGGATCTCCAATGATCTAAATATCTTCCGAAGGACGCCGAGTTTCACCAAACTGTTATCAGTGAGTAGATGAAAGTATTTTATACCAGAAATAAGGTTCAGGTTTAAAAAAAAAAGCGAACTTCCCCTTTAAGGTTATTTAACATCTCTGGAGATGCAGCAAATGTAAATTTCTCAGCAGGATTTTTTATTCTTAAAGCTAAATGTTGAAAGACAGAAGTTTCAGATGCATCTTTGCCTCAGTTTAAGCAACAGTTTTCAAAAGAAATGATCAGAAAACACTCTCAGCTTCTCTCCCAATGAGAGTTTCTCAAAAGTAGCCCAACACCTCTAAGAACTAGTCCTGAGTTTGAGAAAGAAAATTACTAAACCTATCCTTGAACTAAAAGGTTTAGTTCTTTCCTAGTCGGGAGTTAAAGCTCCCAGGATCGGTCCGGCTCTCTGAGCCCTTCAGTTAAGGTTCCTAGGATCGATCCAGCTCTCTGAGCTCTTCAGTTAAAGCTCCCAGGATCGGTCCGGCTCTCTGAGCCCTTCAGTTAAAGCTCCTAGGATCGATCCAGCTCTCTGAGCTCTTCAGTTAAAGCTCCCAGGATCGGTCCGGCTCTCTGAGCCCTTCAGTTAAAGCTCCTAGGATTAGTCCAGCTCTCACAGTCCTTCAGTTAAGGCTCCTAGGATTAGTCCAGCTCTTGCAGCCCTTCAGTTAAAGCTCCCAGGATCGGTCCAGCTCTCGCAGTCCTTCAGTTAAGGCTCCTAGGATGGGTCCAGCTCTCGCAGTCCTTCAGTTAAGGCTCCTAGGATCGGTCCAGCTCTTGCAGCCCTTCAGTTAAAGCTCCCAGGATCGGTCCAGCTCTCGCAGTCCTTCAGTTAAGGCTCCTAGGATGGGTCCAGCTCTTGCAGCCCTTCATTTAAAGCTCCCAGGATCGGTCCGGCTCTCACAGCCCTTCAGTTAAAGCTCCCAGGATTGGTCCGGCTCTCGCAGTCCTTCAGTTAAGCTCCCAGGATCGGTCCGGCTCTCACAGCCCTTCAGTTAAAGCTCCCAGGATTGGTCCGGCTCTCGCAGTCCTTCAGTTAAAGCTCCCAGGATTGGTCCGGCTCTCACAGCCCTTCAGTTAAAGCTCCCAGGATTGGTCCGGCTCTCGCAGTCCTTCAGTTAAGCTCCAAGGATCGGTCCGGCTCTCTGAGCCCTTCAGTTAAAGGTCCTAGGATTGGTCCGGCTCTCGCAGTCCTTCAGTTAAAGCTCCTAGGATCGGTCCGGCTCTCGCAGTCCTTCAGTTAAAGCTCCCAGGATCGGTCCGGCTCTCGCAGTCCTTCAGTTAAAGCTCCTAGGATCGGTCCGGCTCTCGCAGTCCTTCAGTTAAAGCTCCCAGGATTGGTCCGGCTCTCGCAGTCCTTCAGTTAAAGCTCCCAGGATCGGTCCGGCTCTCGCAGTCCTTCAGTTAAAGCTCCCAGGATCGGTCCGGCTCTCGCAGTCCTTCAGTTAAAGCTCCCAGGATCGGTCCAGCTCTCGCAGTCCTTCAGTTAAAGCTCCTAAGATCGGTCCGGCTCTCTGAGCCCTTCAGTTAAAGCTCCTAGGATTGGTCGGACCTCTGATCTGATCAAACACGGCGCCCACCATTCGTCTGGCCCTCGAGGAGCTCTGTACTGGGGTGATAAGTATCAGCTTGGAGTGGTGTGGAAAAATAAAATCTGCTCTGGAAGCAGGACAATCGCATTCTCCCCTCACCAATAATGACGCCAAGCAATTTTGTGGATAATTGTTTGAGATTGGGTTGTTTTCTGTCCTCCACCGTGTTGTGTGGTGTTGTGTGATTATGCATGTCAGAAAGTGTGTAATCAGTGCATGACTGGACCGTGTGCGGTGAATCTCCATTTTAATGTCTTTCTAATCAGCTGAAAATGAAAGCTTCAATCTGCTTTAAACAGGCTGATGTCAGCGGTTTGATGTGTTCGATGCTTTGAGGCTGGGACTCAGTTTCATAGATTCAGGCTTAATTTAGGTTAGTTCGGTCTCTTTATCAGATTTGGTTTGACCACGCCTCCTTAAGCGTGTTAAATCTCCACATCTACCCATTTAGCTGCCTGGTTTTGGGTAAGTTCTGAGGGTTTTAGACGAGGCTGCGCTGCCAAACATGCAAATACTGACATCTCAAAGGCGAGTGTGTTGTAATGAGCGCTGCGATCCAGTTTAAAGTACCTTCCCAGCCTGTGATTGGTCTCTGCTCTGCATGCTGCAGCTCTGATAACTGATTCACTGCTTCTGCGTGTGCGTGTGACTGATAAAAGTGTGTTTAAAAGCAGGTGCACGCCATGCGAACACAGCCGTCTTTTAAGTTCACTACAAGCCGTGATTGTGAGGATCAACGTGCAGTCTGATCGCTGCATTTATATGTAATTCACTTTAATGGGGATTCTGTGGTTATAAAATCAGGATTTCATTAGAGCAGAGCGACAGTCTGGAAACGCTTTAAGTGAGCCGACTCGTAGTCTTAATGGGCTGATTTTCAGTCCCAGTTTCTGATAAAAGAAACAGAAAAATATGTGAATGAGAGCAGCTTTATGGGGTTAATATAAACTTAAACTAAAAAAGTGTTTCCATGCTGGAGGGATTCGAGCCTCCAACCTCATTATCTGGGTGTTAGTCTGGATTTTAGATCTAGGGTTTTAGTTGGACGTGGACATGTTTTGCATTACTTGCTTCATTTATCATTTCATTTCATCTATTTATTTATTTAAAACAGGGACAATGCACAAAAGCATTAATCGTGAGAGAAGAGATGCCTTGTGCCAGGTTGTAGCAACATTTGCTAATTTCCACCTGTAGTCCCTGTAGGCACGTGAGGTCAGAACAGATTAAGATTGTAAAATATGACAGATAAAAGTAATATGCAGACCATAATATTTTAAAAATAGACAAAATACACTGACAAAAAAAGAAAAAGGAATAAAAAAGAGAAAGGAAAACAGGAAACAACGATGGAAAACTGGCTGTGAATCGCACCGTGTGCACCAGGCCTCCGTCTGCAGCGCTCTGACTCTCTTTCTCCGATCCCAGGATGACGTGGAAGGGGGCGAGGTGGTGAACGGGGTGTCGGAGCCCAGCCCCTCTGGGTCTCCGGGGGCGTCCCGTAAGGCCAAGCCCAGCCAGGCGGCGACCCTGCCGGCCAAAAGCCAACAGGATGCCCCCACGTCCCAGCTGGAGGGCTTCCTGCACCGCAAGCACGAGTGGGAGGGCCACAACAAGAAGGCGTCGAGCAGGTAGGAGCCGCCTCCGACTCTGAGGAGGGAAAAAAACCTCCACCTGGACGAATCTAAACTGTCTGTTGGTTAAAAGATTATGTGTAACAGGCGGAAACTGAGAGCAGAACTGTGGAAACTCTGTAATTCTGTGGTTTAAGGGACTCGGATAGAAAATGGTTCAAACTGGAGGCCGAATATGATGCAGAAACGGGCGAAAGACACAGGTGGATGTTAAGGTTAGGTTAGGGTTGGTTAAAATGAGGTTAGATTAACAGGGTTAGGGTTAGTTAGGGTTAAAAGGGTTAACTGGGTTTAAGGTTAGGTTAGGGTTGGTTAAAGTAGGGGTTGGGGCTAACAGGGTTATGTTAGGGTTAACAAGGTTAGGTTAGGGTTAACAAGGTTAGGTTAGGGTTAGGGCTAAAAGGGTTAGGGTTGGGTTAACAGAGTTAGGGTTGGTTAAGGTTAGGTTAGGGTTGGTTTAGGTTAGGGCTAACAGGGTTAGGTTAGGGCTAACAAGGTTAGGTTAGGGTTAGGGCTAAAAGGGTTGGGGTTGGGTTAACAGAGTTAGGGTTGGTTAAGGTTAGGTTATGGTTAACAATGTTAGGTTAGGGTTAGGGCTAACAGGGTTAAGGTTAGTTAAGGTTAGGTTAGGGTTAACAAGGTTAGGTTAGGGTTGGTTAGGTTAGGGTTAACAAGGTTAGGGTTAACAGGGTTAACTGGGTTTAAGGTTAGGTTAGGTTAAAGTTAGGGTTAGGGCTAACAAGGTTAGGTTAGGTTAGGTTGGGGTTGGTTAAGGTTAGGTTAGGTTAGGGTTAGGGCTAACAAGGTTAGGTTAGGGTTAACAAGGTTAGGGTTGGTTATGGTTAGGTTAGGGTTGGGTTAACAGAGTTAGGATTGGTTAAGGTTAGGTTATGGTTAACAATGTTAGGTTAGGGTTAGGGCTAAAAGGGTTAAGGTTAGTTAAGGTTAGGTTAGGGTTAACAAGGTTAGGTTAGGGTTGGTTAGGTTAGGGTTAACAAGGTTAGGGTTAACAGGGTTAACTGGGTTTAAGGTTAGGTTAGGTTAAAGTTAGGGTTAGGGCTAACAAGGTTAGGTTAGGTTAGGTTGGGGTTGGTTAAGGTTAGGTTAGGTTAGGGTTAGGGCTAACAAGGTTAGGTTAGGGTTAACAAGGTTAGGGTTGGTTAATGTTAGGTTAGGGCTAACAGGGTTAGGGTTGGTTAAGGTTAGGTTAGGGTTGGTTAAGGTTAGGGTTAGTGCTAACAGGGTTAGGGTTGGTTAAGGTTAGGTTAGGGTTGGTTAAGGTTAGGGTTAGTGCTAACAGGGTTAGGGTTGGTTATGGTTAGGTTAGGGTTAGTGCTAACAGGGTTAGGGTTGGTTATGGTTAGGTTAGGGTTAGTGCTAACAGGGTTAGGGTTGGTTGAGGTTAGGTTAGGGTTGGTTAAGGTTAGGGTTAGTGCTAACAGGGTTAGGGTTGGTTGAGGTTAGGTTAGGGTTGGTTAAGGTTAGGGTTGGTTAAGGTTAGGGTTAGGGCTAACAGGGTTAGGGTTGGTTAAGGTTAGGTTAGGGTTGGTTAAGGTTAGGGTTAGTGCTAACAGGGTTAGGGTTGACTGAGGTTAGGTTAGTATTGGTTAAGGCTAAGTTAGGGTTAACGGGGGACACAAAAACACAACATTTTTGTTATTTTGGCATTGTTTAACCAGTTGATCTTCTGTGCATGAAATGCATTAAATTTCACTTTTTGTCATTTTTACAACTTGTAAAACGTGCTTTTGTCAGTTTAGTGTCACATTTGTCCTAAATCTGCTCTTTTTCACAAATCAAATGAAACTTGAGTGAAATAAAAGCACCCAGAACTAAAGCAGTGAGGGTTTGGTGTCTCCCGGCAGGTCGTGGCACAACGTGTACTGCGTGATCAACCACCAGGAGATGGGCTTCTACAAGGACCAGAAGAGCGCCAGTCAGGGCGTTCCCTACCACAGCGAGATCCCCGTCACCCTGAAGGACGCCGTGTGCGAGGTGGCGCTGGACTACAAGAAGAAGAAGCACGTCTTCAAGCTGAAGTGGGTGTCAGGATCCTGCAGGATGGTGGTGACTCTGTGTGGAATCTGTGGCTTTGAGCGAAACTCTCACATTTTCCTCTCGGTCAAACCGACCTGAGACTTTAGATGCTAACTCATCGTCTCTGGTGGTGAAACACTTTCATGTTTAAGCTGTGGGCTTAAGCCTCGTTTCCACTATGCAGGCCGGTACGGGTCGGTTCAGAACGGTTCGCTTATTTCAGTGTACTGGTCCCATGGAACCCGTTACCATGGAACCCCTGCTGCGTCCTGTGAGCAGAGTTCCAGCCTCGTTTTGGTGTTGATGAAGGTAGTCTGGCTAGTTGGCTGGGGTTTAAAAAATAAAGCGTCTTGCTTCTCAGAACAATATGCGTTCAACAGAGTAATACATTTGCATCACAAAATGGTTCTCCATGAAAAAGTCAGAGCTCACAATCGCTTGGCCCTATTTTCTCTCCCTTCGTATCGCTGCGAGAAGCTTTGAGAAGCAAAACGCTTTATTTTTTAAACCCCAGCCAACTAGCCGGACTACCTTCATCAACACCAAAACGAGGCTGGAACTCTGCTCACAGGACGCAGCAGGGGGTAAGAAGATGTTCAGAAATGATGCTGCTGATATGGGATGTTACACAGCTTCATGTAAGAAGAGGCGAACTGTCCCTTTAAAACTGTAAAAATGTCAGATTTCCTGTAAATACTCATTGGTGTGCATGAACCTCCACAGGATTACCGATGGGAACGAGTATCTCTTCCAAGCCAAAGATGACGTGAGTATCACAAATGAAAAATTCAACCCGTTTGTTGTATTTATTCTACATTTTATTTGTATTTATATATATATTATATATTTTGTTGTTTTTATATCTACATTACATTCGGTTGCTATGCGCCGACCTTATCGGCAGCAAGTCTGTGTAGCTCTCAATTTTTCTCGCCGTTTATATGATTATTTGTCATTTTTCATTTTTAGTTTCTATCTAAACATTTTTAGTTATTTTTATTGACAATGTGCACTACTACTAGCAGTGTAAAATATTGACTGCTGAGTTCTTCTCTAATTGATTGATTGATTTTTTTATTTTTTTTTATTTGTTTATTTAGTCATTTATTATTATTATTAGTTAGTAGTAGTATTTTTTTTACTATAATTGGTATTATTATCAAATCAAATTTATTTATATAGCACATTTCATGTACAAACAATTCAAAGTGCTTTACATAAAATAAAAGCATTGCAGCAGGGAGCGGAAGAAGCACAAAAATACATAAAAGAATATAAAGAGAAACAAATAAAATAATTTAAATTAATTTAAAAACAAGTATTATTGTTGTTGTTGTTAATACAATCATTGTAGATATAAAAAAAAAATATTGAGCAACTTGACTAATTTGAATTTGAAGAATAGAATAAAGTATTTTTCTATTCTTTCTATTCTATTTCCATTTCTTCGTGTTTCCGTCCCGTCTGAACCGTCCTGTCTGCGTTTCTTTCTCCTCGCCCCGCAGGAAGAGATGAACTCGTGGATCTCGGCCATCTCGGCCGCCGTGCCGGCGGACCAGGCGGAGGTCACGCCCAGCAGCCACAGCACGCCGGCCCCCGCCGCCCGCGCCCAGACGCTGCCCGCCTCCGTCGCCGTCTCAGCGGCCGAGTCGAGCCCGGGTAAACGGGAGAAGGACAAGGAGAAGCGCTTCAGCCTGTTCAGCAAGAAGAAATAGAGGCTCCGCCCCCTTCCCCCCCCCCCCCCCCCCATCCCCCCTCTGGTGCTGTTTGGGGTCGCCCCTCCTTATCGATCAGATCTTTGAACCATCTGCTGCTGTCATAGATAGACCTGCTCAGACTGTAGTTCCTTTTGTTCCAGCCGTTAAAGTCTCACATTAAAGCGAAATAACTCGGTTTTTAACAGCATCTAACAAACTGTCCGCTCGGCTTCCAGCGGCTCCGACCTGCACGGCGGCGGCGGCGTCAGACCGAACCCCAAACAGCCGCTTCCCTCCTCTTCCTCGTCCTCTCAAAGCGTGACTCCAGCATGCAGCTCCGAGCCAAAACTCTCCACTCTGTGCCTATCACCCGTCCGGTCGGCTCAGAGCTCCAACGCACCACCTGTGTCCTCTGTTCGGTCTGTGGGACCCGGGGCAGGAAGCCCCCGGGGGGGGCAGGAAGGCCTCGGGCCAGGAAGCCCTCCATCCAGGGGGGGTTCTGCACGCTTTCAGGCAGCTGCTGTTTGCAGCCCAACGTAGACGAGTTCCCGGTTATAATCCCATTTCTTCTTCTTCTTCTTCTTCTTCTTCTTGCTCTTCTTTGTGTTTTCTCCCGGCTTTCCGTTCGTCCGACTGCCTTCTGTGGGTCGTGTTTTACGCTTCCCAGTCAGTTTTTTTTTTAAATGTTGTTTTTTTTGTAGGTAGTTCCTGTTTGGGTCCCTCCTCAGTTTTTTTTGCGAGGCCTTTTTTGTCTTTGCAAGATGACGTGTATCCCCCCTGTAGCGGGGGAAACTGGGTCGTACAGCGGGGGAGGAGCTTCTGAGTCCTTCTGCTTTTCGGTTGGTTGGTTTTGTGCAATAAAACCGGCGGGAAGCAGACAATCGTGTGGTCGGGTGCGGTCTAATTCCTGGAACAGACCGGCTGTGACTCGGAGCGTTACCCTGCGGGTGCTTTTGAACTGTGTGTATAACTTTGTGTATAACAAAAACTGTTAAAAATAAACCTGTGTTTAATTTCACTTATTATTACTACTACTACTAATAAGACCAACCGTGATAAGCTTCATCGAGTAAAAGTTTAACTTTATCTTTCTTTACTTAACGAATGAAGGAGTGAATAAGACCAGAAGGAATGTTTGATAATTTTACAGCTTTCTTTTCTACTTTCTTCACATTTCTGAAACTCGAGTTTAGTTTCCTCCACTTTGTGTTCCACGGTTAAGCCGTCTTCGCTTTTAATTAGTCCGACGAGTATGAAGGTTAGATGTTCTGTGAAAGCAAAATTACTGTTCAGTGGACGAGTTGGTTGTAAAAAAAAAAAGCTTTTACTGGAAGTAAGTAACGCTGCAGAGTGATGGTCGCTTGCTTGTTGGCTTCAGCTCTCCATGTTTTTCTTAAGTTTTCAAACTTTTTTCTGCCTTTGTGGTGAAATCTGTTGAGTTTCTCATGCGGGTCCTGGAGGTACGGAAGCTCTTTAATGACAAAATTGTCAGATTCCGGGCTTACAAAGGGCCCAACCCGAATGATGGGAGCTCGCTCATCGGTTAAAAACAGCCGTGTTCGGGTCACACACATCTGTGCACAATGAACCGCACAGATGTGCTCGTGATGCTGCCGTTCATAGGAGGTGACGTAACTTTCCATGTCCTCAACCAATCAAAATGGGAAGGAACCGTCTCCATGGTGACAAAGAAACCGGAGAAGAAAGTTGGTCTGGTCACGTTTGTTGATGGCGAGTCAACTGTTTGGTTTCCTCTTTCTCAGACTGTCCGTGTACGTTATAAAGGAAGCAAAAAATCAAACCGTATTAATCGGTATAAAAATCACAAAATTTAACCCCAGAAAGTGCCGAGAAAATTTAAAAAATCGGGTTAAATGTTCCAACAGAAATCAGACCGACTTGGTGTGGCAGAAGAGGTGAGTTTAGGATCTAAACCGATGTTCCGGAGCGAAAACTTTCCTTCCTGGAATTCTGTCATTAACGAACTTCCGTAGCTGCCTGAAAACGCTCTCTTTTTATTTTATTCTTCCTTTTTGCTACAATCTCTGGCAGTTTGATGAATATAGTGTGCATTCTTCTGTCACTGTAACCATAGTAACGAGATATCTCTTCATGTTTGCACAATCAATAATGCCACGATAGGGGTGGGTGGGATGGCGGTGGGGCCTGGGGGGGGCGGGGGGGTGGTAGGTGTGACGTGGACCGGGGGGTCACTGCTAGTTGGATCTGCACCTGTAGATTTCTCCCCATCTCTGTTATATATGTGCAAAAAGCCATTAAAATGCTTTTAAAACAACATGATGTGACTCGGTGTGTTTCCTGTAAAGATGTGGCTGCGTAACTTTATTTAAACATCACGTGGAGACGAGCTGAGGGACAAACTTTCAAAGTTTCAGTTTGTCGGATTCATTGGGACGGACGGCGGCAGCCCACCTGCTTTAGGTTTAGGACAACTAGTCTGTCAAAAAGCTGACTAGTTTGGATTTTGCTGGTACTAGTTCAGCTCCTGACTCACTAGTAACGAATGGGTTGGAACTAGTTAAACAAGAGTGCCACTAGTTGCTGAAAAGGAGTCAAAAGTACAAGTTTCTATTTAAAGGTGATAGAGAATGGTTGAATGGGGCATTAATCCTTGTTCTGTGATGAGATATGTAGCCCAAAAAAAATTGGTTGGGTCTGTAATGGCTCAGAACCTCCCTAAAAGGCTCTCTGAAACAGCTATGTTACTATGCTGGGTTTAGAATGCGTCGTTTGCCCTTATTGGCGTCGTTTCAGAGCTTATCTGGCAACCTCATTATGAAATGCAGGTAGGTGTTGGCGCTATTCGGTTGCCGTTGCTTGATTGGCTGCCCTTTCTCTCACTGAAAACAGAGCTATAGAGTAATACACTGACTGAAAAGAAAGCTCATTCCCTTTAGATGAACAAGCCAGAGCTAACGTGCAATTCTTACAACAGGAATATGGCACAACACACATTTAAAACAAAATAAAATGTGATACTTACAGGCTGTACTGATTGCTGGGGTTGATTTTGTTGCAAAGTCGGAACTGACCCTCTACTGAGCGTTAAATTCTGACTGAAGCCTGCTCGGAATCGTGCAAGCTTTGTGAAACTGTCCTCCGTGAAATGCGCAGAGCAAAGGAAAAGTCGGCGGTTGTATGTACTGGGGATGCTGTTAAAAATAAATAAAAGCCATTGATCCCGAACATTGCTTTCCGGGATCGTAGTCCGCTTTCACAGCCTTGGGAGGCTCACTAGTTCCTGTTTCTCGCCGAAGGGGCGTGTCTGAAAGGGGGTGGCTGTGGATTTGGGTGTGTGTGGGGGGGGGGGGGGGGGGGCGATTTCGCCGAAAGATACGTCACTTAATGCTCAAACACGGATCATAAAAACCCCAGAAGGAGCAAAATGTTCATATTTGTTAAACTGTCATATTTCAAAATTGGCTGAAGATTTTAAAAAATGAAACAATTGGTAATTGCTGAATGTCTTGTGAACATTTTAAAGTTTGAATGGCGTCTCTAGCTGAAAGTATGCTGAAGTAGTTAAGTTTGAAAGAGGAGGAAGCTTTTTTTAATGATTTGAAAGGATTCACCATTACTTTTTAGGGGAGGAAAACTTGCACAAAAACTTTAATATTTTAAAAAGTATAAAAGTTAGAAACGCCAAAAGTCATTGCACACCTCTCCAGAAAGAGTTGAACATTTTGAACTGCGAGCTCGCGGAGGAGGAGAAGCGGTCCTGCTCCATTTAGCACTTCTTTAGGATCCTGAGGTTGACACCATCTGGACCTGCAGCCTTGTTCTGCCCAGCGTCTGGAGGGGGAGGCAGGGGAGGTCTCACTCAGTGGGGTCACATGGCACTGAAAGGATCGGATTATTGGCTAAACTACAATCAGACTGAGTTATTAAGTGCATGTAGACACCTTAATCTGACTAAGAATTGGATCGGATCGGATTCAGACCCCGAGATAACTGGGTTGAAAGTCACACTAAACCTGCTTGTAGACGCTGAAGCACGTGGTGAATCAGACTTTGCGTTCTGCGCATGCTCCAGATGTTTTCCCGGGGTCGTGACCCGGAAGTCAAAGGAGACGATATTCCTGTTGTTGTCGCCGTCAGAAAGAAACAAACAACGCGATGGAGAATGCTCCGTTGGGCATCGAGTTTGTGCAACAAGCAGCTCATCACAGACCAAATGTAGAGGGACGTAGCTTCATCTGGCTCTGCGTTCTCCATCTTTCTCCAATGCCTGAGTTTGTTGTTGTTGTTGGTGGTGAAGAGGTCAACAGGAAGTGGCTCTATTAGCAACAGCTGGAATGGGTACAGCGCCACCTATCATACCGGGGTATGACACGCTTTGTGCCTCTGATCCCATTCATTCACCGCCAGATATCCAAGGAGAATTACCCTTAATAACTCATTCTTATTGTAATTTAGCCAATAATCTGATCCTTTCAGAGCCATGTGACCCCACTGATGTGTCCTGATGTGGGTGAGGCTGTAGGAGGTGGAGGGTGCAGGAGGAGGTGGGTACAGGTGTAGCTGGAGGCAGGTGAGGACAGGCTGAGTGCAGATCTGAGCAGAATCTACTGAAATACATGTTTAGCTCATTGACTCCAGTCTGATCCTGGCTCACCTTAAATTCTGGGATCTTTTCCATCCCTGAGCCTACATCTCCCCATTGTTCTGCCACGTTTTGCTCTCTGTTAGCTTCTTTTTCAGCTGTTTTTGAACACTCCTCAGCAGCTCCCTCCCTAAAGACTTTTGGTTCACTGGTGAACTTATTAAAGGTCCTGGTGGGGGTGATAGTCTCCACACAGAAGTGGAACTGATTTGATTTCCAGATGTTTAAACTTCTGTAAAATCTTTGCTTTTCCTCATACTTTCATGTTTTGACCGACGTTTCTTTTGCCTTTGGCAGTGATGATAAAGTCGTGCTGATACAACAGAAATTCACCTTCTCTGTGAAGCCTGACTCCAGCACCACGGACAGTTCCTCCAACAGCGCCGCTGGAATTTGTAGTTTTTCTGCCTTTCACCTAAAACTACTACATGGTATAGAGCCTCGGGAACACAAAGTCCCACAGTGCTTTGCGCTCACGCGTCCTCTCCAGAGGAGCCGGGTCGAGAATTACGACAGTCAGAGCGGAAGTGGAGACACGGGACCTTCAAAACAAAAGCCTCAATATGCTCGCCTTATTTAACTTTATTATCCAGCATTTCAGGACGTCTGTAATGATCAAAGAGAGTCATCTGATGCACTGTATAAGGAGTAAACACACATTTCTCTGTCAGCACCCAATAATTTGATGTTTTTGAAAAACTACCAAAGCTTGAAACTTTATTTTATATTCTGCGTTTTATGGTTTTATTGGTTTCTGATCACAACATTTATTTATTTTCATGTAGAATTTTCATAAAAACATGAACAACTGATATTAGTTTGAATGGTTTTGGACAGAAGAAAGTTAGTTTGACCCACAGGAGAATCGGACTCAGGAGGCAGCTTCTTAGCTCTTCTACATATGATGACACTTTTATCTTATTTTATCTTATTCGATTTTGTTGTATTTTATTGCTTTCACTGTTCTTTTATCTGTTTTTACTTCTTCTTCTCTTTATTTATTACCTGCTGTAAAGCACTTTGGCACAGCGTAAGGATTGTCTGTAAAGGGCTGTATAAATAAAGCACATTTACATTTACATAAGACAACAGGATGTAAAGTAATGAAGCTGCAGCCATTAAACAGATTTTAGGGTAAAATAGAAATAATGACCAATAATGTAGAAATCTAAATGTCGAGCAAAGAGTAAAACCGTCACACTTTCCAAATGTTAGCCTCAAGCTTTAGTTTCATCTTATATATAAGGAAAATAATAATGGTCATAAATCAGAACGTTGCCACCAGTTAAATCTTTTAGAGTATTCTTTAAATCAGGGTCAAATAGCCTACGCCTGCTTTAATTCTAAAGTTTTTACGTATTAGAACATAATTATCATCTGGTTCCAAGGTTTTAAAATGAGATGAATTCAGCCTCAGATGATCAACAACACATGGAATATTACACCGTTTCATTATCTATTGAGACAAAATGTGAAAAACCATGAGCTCCTTTAGATTCAGAAGCTTGTTGAACCATCGTTAAAACAGTGTGACCACGAAGGGTCATGAAATCCCAGCCTGAGACTCTTTTTGGTTCATCCGTCCATTTTCTGTGAAAATTAATATTTCAAAATTTGGCTTGGAGTGGTTGACTTAGGGTTAGGGCTTTAGGCCCTGTGACCCTTAAGGTTAGGGTATGTGGGAGGGAAGGTTATGTGATGGGTGGTAGTGGGGAAAATTATTAAAATTATGAAAATTTATTTATTTTTATTTAGTTTTTATTTTTTCCGAGAACAAAGTCTCTGTAAGTCATAATATGAAGAAAAAAGTGAAAAATATATGGAGGTAAAAAGTATATACAAGAATTGAAAATATTAGGTGCTCAGGTGTACTTTGTGATCTTTAGGCGTCCATTCTCATATTAAGTCTGTCTGGGAATTTGCATTCTGTGCGGTGGATCCAAATACGTTCCTGTTTTCTCCTCCTAATCCCATCTTGAGACTCTTTTTGGTCCATCCATCCATTTTCTGTGCCCGGGGTTAAGGTTAGGGTTAGGGTTAGGGTTAGGTTGGAGCCTATCCCAGCCGTCATTGGCCGAGAGGCAGGGGACACCCTGGACAGGTCGCCAGACGCCAGTCCATCACAGGACCACACAACCATGCACCTTGGGCCAGTTCAGGGTTAGAGAGAACCCACACCTACACAGGGAGAACCCAGCTGAGATTAGAACCAGGAACCCTCGCACCACCTGGCAGCCCCCAATTCAATTCAGTTCAATTTTATTTATGTAGAACCAAATAACATGTCATCTCAGGGCACTTCAGAGATACAGCTCTGTTTAGGCCAGTTAGAGTCCATTTCTTTGTAATCCAATCAAATCCAATTCATTCAATTCCGAGTTCAGAGCCAATTAAAAACAGTAGCCGAGCTCAGGAAACCAACAGACTATCTGATCCAGTCCGTCCTGAGCGTGCACGAGGCGACTGTGGGAGGAAAAACTCCCTTTGAACAGGAAGAAACCTCCATCAGAACCAGAACCAGGAACCATCTGCCTGGACCAGCTGAGGGCTCAATACAAGTTAGATCTGTTACTGGCAGCTAAAACATTTTTTTTTTCATCCTTCCCAGAGAAAGATGCAGTCCGTGAGAGATGGACTCCCAAACACGAACTTATTCGTCTTCATCCAATCACAGTATTTAATTAAATTAAAGTTTAGTCGCTGTTTACCACGAAGGAACAGCCATCCTGCTTTGTTTCCTTTACTTTTACATCATTTCACCTTTTATTGGAAACCTTTTAAGCCTTTTTATTGTGAACATTTAACATTTTTACCAGTTTTATTCAATTCAGATTCATTTATAAAGAGACAAATCACAACAAATGTCGTCTCAGGGCGATTCAAGCCAATTATAATCCGTAATACAATCAAGTCCAAATCCCCCGGGAGTCCATCCCTATGATAAAAGGCAACGGGTATTTTATTTTGTGAAAATAACCGGAAGTGCATTGCTCACTGCGGCTAGCTTTAGTAGCGCCGAATTCGTGGGAACAAATTTGTAAACAGCCGGTATTTTGTCAGGTTTTCAACACGTTGGGGATCTAAACGACTACTTTCTCACCTGAAAATGTTTCAAATGTTGCTAAAGTTTACAGAGTTTAGAGCTTAAGGGAAATCAGCTTCAGGCCGGCTGATTTCGGCTCGGGCAGGAGCAAAATGCATTGTGGGTAAACGCTCTGCATACTGTCTGATCGATCAGTATGCAGTATGGAAGTTTGTACATTTAACTAAAGGAGTGAAAGTCCTCCATCTTTAGGTCAGAGGTAATCAGACACTTTTTATCGGTGCCCCTGTAAACATGCCCACATCCATCCTTCAGACTACGCTAAGACCGATGTGCCAAGGAAGAATAACACAGGCACGATTTTCATTATTTCAACCACGTAACCTCCTTTAATGCTGCACAGGTCTACCAAAGAGTGAAGAGGTTGTATTCGCAGGCTTTGAGTGTGACGCGTAGCGAGCAAAATCAGAGTTGGAAGTATTTATCAGCGGATAGTCGCCCACACATTGTTCCAATCGAAGCGTAGTCGGCTGTACGAACCACTGCACACTGATGGATTGCCGTCATCGTGGTCATGGACATAAGGAAATTCTTACAGAGTCAGAAGCAACAAGGAGAACTGAGCATGAAGTGGAGGCAGGTGAGAGGCCTACCTACAGGCCGCTGTCATTTCTTACACCAAATAAACAGCGTCTGGTTCCATGGCAGATGAAAAACACGAGAGAATATTCTATTCTGCCTATTAAAGCCTATTTACTAAACTATCTTAGGCATTATAAATGGGTAAAATGTGGGCAAGGCCAGTTTATCTGTACAGCACAATTCAACAAGGTGATTCAAAGTGCTTTACAGATACATTAAAACAGTAGAAATAAAAAGCACGATTTAAATTTTAAACAAAAAAGAAAGAAATAAGAACAACAGATAAAATCAGGAGTTAAAATGTGATTAAGTTTTGAGCTTTATTCAAACGCAGCTGAAAATAGGTGTGTCTTCAGCCTGGACTTAAACACACTGAGTGTTTCAGCTGATCTGAGGCTTTCTGGGAGTTTGTTCCAGTGGAGCATAGAAGCTGAATGCAGCTCCTCCATGTCTGGTTCTGACTCTGGGAACTGATAGAAGACCGGATCCAGATGAGCTGAGGGGTCTGGAAGGTTCATACTGGGTCAGGAGGTCAATGATGCATTCTGGTCCTGGACCATTCAGAGCTTTATAGAGCAGCATCAGAACTTTAAAGTCTATCCTCTGATGGACAGGCAGCCGGTGTAGAGACCTCAGAGCTGGACTGATGGGGTTCATTTAGGCTAGTTTAAAAGGCTACTCAAGCAGTGTCACGCCCACGGGACTTTCCCCATGTTTTTAGTTTTATGTTTTATCATGTTTTAGGTTATGTCTTGGTTTTGAGTTCTTGTTTTTAGTCTTGCCATTGTTTTTCCCCTCACTTCCCATGCTTGCTCATTAGTTTCACGCACATCACCTATTTCTGATCATTTTAGGCAATGTTACATATTTGCAACTGTGGGCTTTCCTGATTCATTTTGTAATATTACAATTTGGATACCAGAGGTCCGTTTCACGTAGCAGTTTTAGTGAAAACTCTGAGTTTATTAACCCTGAAATGAGGGAAACTCTGAGTTTTCCGTTTCACAAAGGGAGGTAACTCAACCCCGAGAAAGAGGGGTAACTCTAGCCTGTTTCACAAAGAGAGGTAACTTAACCTCACGGTCAGTTACCGTAGTAACAGACTCTCTGAACCTAACCTGGTCGGGACCAGGTTTTACTCAAGAAACCTTGAGTTTCTTTCTGTCTTCGCCCTCTTTCAGCCACACACGCCATTTGATTTCCTCATTCATTCATTCAGCAGAGCGAGTTCTTCTACTTCTAGAAGTCCTTTAGGCACAGTAGGAGGCGACTTTTTTCACCAACATGGCATGTACGTTTGACAAAGATCCCGTGGATGAAGGAGCAGCATTACTGTGCAGAGAAATAAATATTTGTCGGAGATGGTTATCAGACCACGCATAGATTTTTGCATTTACAGACAATTATCTTTTTGAGCGGCACCATCAGAATGTGTTGGGACAAAAGAAAAAAAAAGACATAAAAGACAAATAAATATTTGTATGAATAGGCTTAAAAAAGACATATATAGGCCTATTATATTTTATAAAGGCACTCGTGTCTTGGGGGTGGATTCCCTCAGCCACTGCCCTCCCGTTAGAGGTGGCGGTGCTGGGCACCACCCGTTTTACGGGCATCTGCCTTCTTTCTGTTGGCTCAGTAGAAGTCTGTGATAGTTTAAATAGGCTTAGACATAGTTTATGTGTGTGAAAACAGCATTATGTTGGGGATAAAACAACTGCACAGTGAAATAGCCACTTAATATTTACTTTACAGTGTAAAACATGATCAGAATGAGGTACCTCCATGCCGAGGTCTCACCTGTTTGAACAATGTTTTTATATTTCATCTTAAGCTGCTGCCAAGTGCGCTTCTCCCCCGCAGGATTGCACCTAAATGAAATAAATGAATGGGCTACCATTCAAGCAGTTTCCCTGTAATATAATTGTGATTGCAAAGGACTACATTTAAACTTACACTTTTGCTGCTGCAACGGTGTTGCACTTATTTCTAAAAACGTATTGAAACTCGCCGTATGAGCGCATTAAGATTTCCAATTTGAGGTTGGTGAAAAACGTAGCCCCTCCTCTTCTCCGTTGCCATGGTGACTCGTCGAATCGGGGCTCCATTGATGCTGGCTTTTTAAAGTTGTGGTGCACGCGCTAAACTCAAGGTGAACCTACTCAGAGCTGAGTAAACTCACTCAAATCAGCGTTTCTGGAACCGAGTTTTCTATCTCAGAGTAGATCAACTCAGAGGTCGGGAATAGACTCAGAGTTGGTTGAACCTGCTTTGTGAAACGGACCCCAGACCTCCCATTGCCGCTGTGAAAGGTGGACAAAGCAGACCACACCAAACGAGAGCAGAACCAACTAGAACAGACCCCCGCAAAGCAGAGTGTAATTCACTGACCCAAGAAAATGATTGCTGTGTAAAAAATGTAATTTAAAAAAATATTACACATGAATGTAAATAATGTATGTAAATTTAAAAAATCATATAATGTAATGTAAATAAAAATATAAATATAATTTAAATAAATAATGTAAATAAATAAAAAACTTGTTGCATATCTGCAACTTTGGGTACTACAAGGTTAATTTAAGATTTTGACTTTTTATTTTGCAGTATTCCCTCTTGTAAAAGTATTTATTGTCTGTGCTGCAGTAAGATTAAAACATGTTCAGTACCTGGACTGAAATATTGTTAATTATTTTGTTGCATCCTGTGCTTTTTAGTAACATTTCCTCTTGTTAAAGGCTGACTTGATTATGTTTGATCAGCTACAGAAGGAGGAATTGAAAAGCTAAATGGCTGAACTTAAAGGTGTTTTTATTTGCTTGAATAGCCTGTAGCTCTGTTCAGAGATGGGGACTCGAGTCCAGCGGCGGTTCCTTCATAGGGGCGATCTGTGTGACACACTACCAAACACAAATCTTTTGTTTTTTTTAATCTAGTTGCTAAGGCGGGCAAACTGGTTGTATATGTCATTGTCCAATCAGATTAAGGTCGCGCCTGGTGTTGCCACGCCCATTTGGGGCAATTTCTGTCGGGGTCAAATTTGCACCAGGAAGCTCCCATTGACATGAATGGTACGTCAGTTTTTTTCAAAAATCCTGCTCCCAATACATTTTCTATGAGGGTTTATGTGCTCGCACAAACGACGTGCTTTCGTCATATGTCTGCTGCGCGGGACCATGAACATTCTATCAAGAAGATGGCGAGTGTCGAGTGCAACAATACGGTAGTGTTTCTGAAAGAAGTTCCCTTTAGTCGTCGTACTAATGCAGAGAAGAAGTTTGGAAGAATTTTGCGGGATTTTCGAGCTCGCCTTGCGAGGCAAAGATGAAACCCAGGGCTCCACCAACCCTGGTGTTTTTCCAGGTAGTATTTGATGTAGCTAAATAACTTAACCTTTTGTGCTCAGTCATTGACTTGTAATGATTTAAATCTTTTATATAATGTTGACAATAATAGCAGAATGTATAATGACACATTCATTGTTAACAGAGATGTACGAAGTAGAACTACTTCACTACTCTACTTAAAGGTAGGGTAGGAGATCCTGGATTTTGAGTCCAGCGAAGCTGCATTTTGAAAATACACAGGTAAAAAGTCCCAACCCTTTTCTTCACTTTCCCCCGAAGGCACGCCTCTAGAGTACATGAACGAGCACGAAGGTGCACGAGCGCTGTTCTGACAGCAAGCATCGATCGTTGCCGTATTTAGTATTTAGTTTATGCTAACTATACGTTTAATAATGCTAGGTGCTAGCCAAGCTGGCTCTAGTTTAGCTTCCTGCCAAGCTTCTGGACACTTCAGTACATATTTTCAATGAGTTTAGTACTTTTACTCCGATACATTTTTTATGTGCTGCATCGTTACTCGTTATTATAAACATGTTAGGAATCATTCCAAACCCCACAGTCGCTCTAGTTCAAGTCTAACGTCCCGTTCAGAGTTTATGGTTGCTATAACAACCGTTGCATCCAATTTTACTGTGGCGCGAAGTTATACATGACGTAGATCTAATGTGTGCAAACTGAACGGTGTACGGAGAAATCTCACATAAGTCAGCTACACTTGGTTTTGCTTTTCTAAGTCATGTTTTCCAAAACTTCAATAAACACTTGACTTGGATTTATATGCCGTCATTTTAATTACATTCTTTAGAATGAAAATTGAATGAATCTTATCATTAAGAGCTTATGTGTTTACTTATTGCATAGAATCCTGGAACAATATGAGGAAAATAAATAAATAATGGTTAAGGTGTAATATTAACTGATTGGCAAATTATGCAAAAAAATAACAAAAAATAATTAAAAATTATTACAATAAATTATGCTACCTAGACAAATATACCTCAGTCCTGTGGACTTTTATGGTACTTATGGACATAACAGGGGGAAATTGCAGAGTCACTGCAATTTCCCCTTGGACCAAATAACCCCTCGACTCAGCGTTGTGTTTATTTAAGGAAGACAAGGAGTTTCTGGACGATTGGACATTTTATTTCCTGCGTGGGAACATAACAGGTTTGCATCAGTGCAATCGGTTCAGCTTCGCACAGCACACTCTGATGCAGCTTTCACAGACTGGAAACTGCACTACCTAAAAAAAATGTCAGGAGCCGCCACTGCTCGAGTCACTGTGACTTGGACTCAAGTCGACTCGAGTCGCTGTTTTGATGACTTGTGACTTGATTTGACAAAAAATAAAAGACTTGAGACTCGACTTGGACTTGGAAGTTAAAGACTCGGCACTTGACTTGAGACAAGATGACTTGAATGACTTGAGTGTTAAGCATCTAGCATAACTTCGAACTTTGTTCGTCATTTAAAGATCAGTAAGTGCTCGTCAAATTAGCTAATATCATCCTGTTAGCCTAGTCGGTAGTTAGCTAACGTTAGCTTGATATGATACGGGGTGAACAGGTTGGACACATTGGCCAATGATGTTTACTGACAGTTACTTATATCTTGTGTTTTCACTTTATTAAGATCAGATTCTGCAGATAAAATTGCAATAATAAGGTGACTTGCCCAAGAAAAAATTACTTGGGACTTACTTGAGACTTGAAAGCAAAGACTTGGGACTTGCACATGTGTGACTTGGTCCCATCTCTGGCTCTGTTAAACCTGTTGAGGTTCATGCTAATTTGAATAAATGTTCTTATACATCCAGTACAGGCTCATTTTCTGTATACAGTAAGGCATTGTTGGTGGGGGGGTTCTGGGGGGCCTGGGCCCCCGTACAGCTGTATGCTCAGCACCGCCCCTGGAGGTAATAACTGCCCCCCCTGGATGAACTGGCTGAGCTGCAGCTTTGTTTGGGGCTTTTGTCCGGAACAGTTCTGTTTAGCTGTGCATGTGACACCTGAAAGTATTTTATCTGCACTCTTCACTTTTAAATGAATTAATTAATGATTATTTTTTTTATGTTTTTTTGGAATTATTTTATTGCCTTCTTGTGATTTTATTTAGCTGTAAAGCTACGGAAGAGTATTAGGGCCAGGCATAAGAAAAAATATTTATATTTTTCCTGTCGAGAATAAAGTCGACATGTCAAGATTAATGTCGAGATTAAAGGCGGGGTAGGGGATCTTTTTCTGGAACATTTTTTACATATTGCTTGAAATACTCTTCACTCCCCCATTGCAAACAATTAATTAAAAGTTTTGACGCAAATATGAAAAGTTTTAGTGGCCTCTAGAACAAACAATCTAGGAAAAACAATATCCAATCATACTGAACGGACCGTTAACAATGATTGGATTCTGATGCGTCTATCAAACTGCAATCTGCTCCTCCCTCCCCCTCCTCCCCCCTGTGCGCGTACCCTGCTCCGTGAACGAATTACGCGTCCAGAAGCTAAACTAGAGCCAGCTTGGCTAGCACCTAGCATTATTAAACCTATAGT
This sequence comes from Odontesthes bonariensis, assembly GCF_027942865.1. Taxonomy (NCBI): domain Eukaryota; kingdom Metazoa; phylum Chordata; class Actinopteri; order Atheriniformes; family Atherinopsidae; genus Odontesthes; species Odontesthes bonariensis. Next base: position 2,000,965 of record NC_134507.1, on the reverse strand, counting down.
TATCATATACTAAATACTAAATACGGCAACGATCGATGCTTGCTGTCAGAGCAGCAGCGCTCGTGCGCGTTCATGTACTCTAGAGGCGTGGCTTCGGGGGAAAGTGAAGAAAAGGGTTGGGACTTTTTACCTGTGTATTTTCAAAATGCAGCTTCGCTGGACTCAAAATCCAGGATCTCCTACCCTACCTTTAATGTCGAGAATAAAGTCGACATGTCGAGATTAATGTCGAGATTAAAGTCGACATGTCGAGATTAATGTCGAGATTAAAGTCGACATGTCGAGATTAATGTCGAGATTAAAGTCGAGATTAATGTCGATATGTCGAGATTAATGTCGAGATTAAAGTCGAGATTAATGTCGACATGTCGAGATTAATGTCGAGATTAATGTCGAGATTAATGTCGACATGTCGAGATTAATGTCGAGATTAATGTCGACATGTCGAGATTAATGTCGAGATTAATGTCGAGATTAATGTCGACATGTCGAGATTAATGTCGAGATTAATGTTGACATGTCGAGATTAATGTCGAGATTAATGTCGAGATTAATGTCGAGATTAAAGTCGACATGTCGAGATTAATGTCAAGATTAATGTCGAGATTAATGTCGAGATTAATGTGGACATGTCGAGATTAATGTCGAGATTAATGTCGAGATTAATGTCGACATGTCGAGATTAATGTCGAGATTAATGTCGAGATTAATGTCGAGATTAATGTCGAGATTAAAGTCGACATGTCGAGATTAATGTCGAGATTAATGTCGAGATTAATGTCGAGATTAATGTCGAGATTAATGTCGAGATTAATGTCGAGATTAATGTCGAGATTAATGTCGAGATTAAAGTCGACATGTCGAGATTAATGTCGAGATTAAAGTCAACGTGTCGAGATTAATGTCGAGATTAATGTCGAGGATAAAGTAATTAGGTGATGGACCAGAGGAGTTGACTTTTTTCTCGAAAATGTGACTTTATTCTTGACATGTCGACTTTAATCTCGACAGGCAAAATATTATTATTTCTTCTTATGCCTGGCCCTAATACTCTTCCGTGGTAAAGCACTTTGAATTGTGCTCTACAGATAAAATCGCCTGGCCTTTTATTTTGGTAACTGAACACCGGAAACGGGAATGCAACGCTCGGCTCCTCTGGATGCTGGCGCCTGTCAGCCAGAGAAAGAGCACCGAGCATCACTGAGCTGAGCCTCGGCGGTCAGGGAGGGTCTCCGGCAGCATTCAGGAGTCCGGCTCTGAGCGGCGGTGTCCGGGCGTCTGTCTGCGGGTTCAGGGGCGCGGCTGCAGCGGGAGGATGCTCTCCCCTCCTGCCAGGATTCAGCACTTTCCCCCGGCGTCCTCCGGCCGGGATGCTGCGCTGTGAGCCCGGGGCTGCTCCCCTCCTCTGCCCGCTGAAGTTGGATCATCTGCGGGGATTAAACATTTGTTTTTCTCGCTCTCCCTCCCTCCGGCTCTTCGGCTCTCTCCGGAACTGTTCGATCATTTCCAAGAGAAAACAACCCGCCTCTTTGGTTCCGTGACTCTGGCTTGGATTTTTTTATTTATTTATTTATTTTAACTCCCGCACAGATTTGTGAATGAGCCGCTTGTCCGCCCTCCGCGCATGGATGGAGAGGACGTGAGCGCACCGGGGGAGGCAGGAGGGACGTCGGCCGCGCTGAGGTGCCGCGGCTGGGGCCGCCTGGGAGGATTAGTGAGCGGAGGGATTATATTTCCAGGGTCAGAAACCTCCATGGCTGATTCAGTTGCTGTTTTCCGGAGCCTTTGGCTGCTTTGGGCGCGCTGAGAACTTCCCAGACGCGTCGGGACATCCATCATCATCATCTTCTTCTTCTTGGTTAATTCTGCACCTGGAGAAGTGAAGGAAATCATCCGCAGGAGGCGTGAAACGGAACATATTCCAGCACCTGTAGATGGAATAATACTGCAGCCCGCAGCTTTAAACATAATAATACTGCAGCTGAAGGTGGAGGAACAGGTGTGAGCCTCTTTCAGAGTTAAATCCCCCTAAAGGAGGGAGCTGCGGGGCATCAGCTGGAACACACCTGTCTGTCTGCCCTCCTGCCTCTGAAATTCAATTCATTTTTATTTATATAGCGCCAAATACAACAAATGTCATCTCAAGGCACTTAGATAATAAAGTCCAATTCAAGCCAATTGGAATTCAGTTCATTGTAATCATAATTATTCATAAAATGAACCCAGGGTTCACTCATCTGTGTTTCTGCCTTTGATGTAAACACATAATAACATCAGGTGGGAAAAAAAATCCTGAAGAATCGACGGAAACTTGGAGCCTGAAACTGAAATGACTGGAGTTCTGCTCCTGTAACGGAACCGGGACTCAGACTCGGACTGAAACCCAAATTAAAAACACACATTTGATCTGTTTAATAGATCCACTCTGCGGAGTAAAAGCACAGATTCTGATCCGGGGGATCTGGAAGCAGAACCGGGAGGCGGAGGCGGAGGAGCCGGGGTCCAGTCAGATGAGTGAGCATGTCGGACCGGAGCGCCCCGGGCTGCCGGCTCAGGCTGGACTGGGTCTACGGGTACCGGGGCCACCAGTGCCGGAATAACCTGTTCTACACGGCCGGGAAGGAGGTGGTGTACTTCGTGGCCGGGATCGGAGTGGTTTACAACACCAGGGAGCACAGCCAGAGGTTCTACCTGGGGCACAACGATGACATCATCAGGTAAGACCGACGTCATACCGAAGCAGGAAGTACCTGCACCCTGGTTTTTAAACACGCCCCTTTATTTTTTTAGTTTCTGGGGAGCTAAAAGCTATGGCAGCCCGTTTCCGCCACTTAATAAAAATACATTTAGAAATACTATCTCATATTTATGAGATACTAAGTTAAAAAAACCCTCAAACATCTGAAAATTTGTACAAAAAAAATGAGACCTGAATCCAAAAGATGACGGAAAAATCCTGGAAAATGTCCGTGGAACATGTTAGGGTTACGGTAGGGTTAGAGTAGGGGGTGCAAGGGTGTTTCTTAAGATTAATTAGTTATTGCGTAATGTTTTTTTTTCAAATTAAATTAAAAATAACAAAAATAAAGAATATATTAAAATTAATTAGTTATTACGTAATGTTTTTTTAAATTATTTTTTTAATTTAAAAAAAAGGAAAAGTAAAAAACAACTTAAAATTAAATTTAAAAAAATTTAAATAAAAATTAAAAAGGTATTTCAAGAGGAGTAGGGGACCCATAAGTGCTTGTTTTGGTTAGTAAAAGTGCTTGTAAAAAAAGTGCTAAAACCACACAATAGTAAATATATACAGTACATAAAAATTAGTAACAAAGGGTCCCTTAGTCCTGCCTATAAAATCCGATTTTCTATAAACATGTTTAAAAATAATGGGGTTTGGGTTAAATTAAAACATCTTGCCCTGGAGGGGAATCGAACCCCAGTCCGCTGTCTAGTCCGAAAATGTCCGAGACCGTGCCAGGAGGTGCCGGTGGGAGTTGGCTGTCATTCATCATTAAGTCCTCCCGGCACGATGGTCCCACGCCTGTGAATCCAAGCCTTCTCCGCTCTCTTCCTCTGCCCACAAGTCCAGCGGTCGTTGTTCTGTAGATATGATCAGGTGGGTGGGTGAATGTAACTGGAAATGTTGGACCAGGGGGGTGGTGAGTCGACCTGCCCCAGGGTTAGGGTTACGGTAGGGGATTAGGGTAGGTTAGGTTAACCCTAAATCCCATTATTTAGGGTTAACCCTAAATTAAGGTGTGTTTTTGCTGAATTGTAAACAATTTTATACTGTAAATTTTAAAGTACACATCAGCAAAATCTGTAAGTTAAACAGCATAATACTGTTGATTTTAGTGTCGTTAATTATTTGTTTAACTAATTAAACATTTGTTCAGGGTGTAAAACCAGTTCACAGACACCCAAAAGCTTTAATCCGGGATTATCTGACAGTTATGTAATGAAGCGCTGCTTCCCGTTCCCACATTCTGACACTCTGTCAGCATCTTTAGCCGCTTTCGGACTGTAGGAACCTTTGGCAGTTCTAATAACCTTTTAATCCACGGGGCCGTTTTCTCCCGTGTTCGGACATACAGGAACTCGGGGCTTTCTCCCTTAGTTCCTATAACTATTTAGCTCCTTCTCCGAGGTCGGGTCTTTTCATAGTTCTATAGAACGAATCTAACGGAGGTGTGTGGTGGTCGGTAGCTACGCCCCATGTCATGCTATCACGGCTGAAATGTTTCCTCATAGACACAACCGGCGGGTGTTTAATAAGTTAACTTACACTGGTCTCATTTGTCTGCAGCGCTCTGCTCTCCTTTCTTCCTTCATGAAATAAAAAAGTATCTCCTGACTCTCTCTGTGAGCTCTTCCAGCCTCGATATTAGACGCCTGATGTGATTGTCCATGATTAATATCACCATCATGCAGACCATAAACACAGTGGCCTCCCCGCTCTCCATGTTAGCTTCTTGGTGGTGTTTTTTCTACTCTCCTTACTTTTACCGTTTTGTTTTGTGTTTGAATGTAGCGCTAAGCGGCTAACGGCTAACACGTCACTGAAGCAGACGGCTGCGCGCGGCGCATCAGTCCCTATCAGGTCCCGACTCATGTGCGAATGCAGACTGAAACAGTTCCGCTGGGGAAGGATAGTTATCAGAACGAAATTCGAGGAGGGTAGTTCTGATAACTACTTTCTTAGAACTGTCTGTCCGAAAGCGGCTTTTCTCTTTCCTGCTAACTGCACCGAATACGTTGGTGGTTATTATCACCTGAAAGTCACTGATGGATTTGCATAGTTTGGTCTTGGCAGAGGAAGCCGCCACATCTCATGATGACACTGATTTGTTGTCTCACGGTGGAATCAGACGATCTTTGTGGATAAAAGTCCTGGGAATTGGTCTGGTACCACCAGAGATGGGACCAAGTCACACATGTGCAAGTCCCAAGTCTTTGCTTTCAAGTCCCAAGTAAATCAAATCAAATCAAATTTATTTGTATAGCACATTTCATGTACAAACAATTCAAAGTGCTTTACATAAAATAAAAGCATTGCAGCAGATTTCATGCATAGACACATGAGAACAGAAATGTTTTTAACCTGGATTTAAAAATGTCTCCATTTGGTGAAAGTTTAATCTCCACTGGCAGTTTGTTCCACTTGTTTGCAGCATAACAGCTAAATGCTGCTTCTCCATGTTTAAGTCCCAAGTAATTTTTTCTCGGGCAAGTCAAAGTCACCTTATTATTGCAATTTTACCTGCAGAATCGGATCTTAATAAAGTGAAAACACAACGATATAAGTAACTGTCCCCACCCTGTATCATATCAAGCTAACGTTAGCTAACGACCGGCTAGGCTAACAGGATAATATTAGCTAATTTGACGAGCACTTACTGGTCAGAATGGATCTTCTAATGACGAACAAAGTTGGAAGTTGTCGTCTGGCTGTCTGAGATGATGATGCCGCATGTCTTGCACTGAGCTGTTCGTCTTTTGAAGTCAAAATGGTGATTACGAAAGCCGAAGACAACGACTCTCGGTCCCGCTGACATGTTGATCCTGCGCTCCTACCGGGTAATCCATATTGTTTTTTTAATTAATTTATTAATTTTATATTCAAACTGAAAACATGAACTAAATAACTCTCAAGTCATTCAAGTCATCGTGTCTCAAGTCAAGCCAAGTCCCGAGTCTTTAACTTCCAAGTCCGAGTCGAGTCTCAAGTCATCAAAACAGCGACTCGAGTCCCCATCTCTGTACCCCCCTCCTTCCTCCTGATGCAGACTTTGTTGCTGCGTGACCAAGAAAACTCTCCAACAAGACCAACCGAATCGATTGTTAAAACTAGGGCTGGGCAACAATTAAAATGTTTAATCTAATTAATCACATGATTTCCCTGATTAATCACGATTAATCTCATTTGTACGCAGAATCCAAAAATGAATCCAAAAGTAGTGTATAGCTTTTAGCATTTAGCTTTATTTTAAATGTGCTGCCATATGAATGAAAGTGCCATAACATTTGTTGTGCAAACACACTTTTAACATCACCATCTTTCTGTAGTTTTTATGTAGAAGCCTCGCTCCACTGTCTGTTTCCTTGAATGACTTGCTGCTATCAGTTGTGTGTTTTGCCTTTAAGTGATATTTTAGACTGGAACTACTACGCTGAGAAGACAATTCAACTTGGCAGTGTTTACAGATGACTTTGGTTCTGTCGACTCCGCCGTCTGGAAGAACTTTAACATGAAAATGGCCGAGTAAAAGTTCCGTACCCTTCTCCATGTTTGGTGGATCCAAAGATTACTTTCTTTTCCTGTTCCACAGCAGACAGCAGCAGACTTTTACAAAATAAAAGCCTGTGAGCAGCAGAGTTTTACAAAATAAAAGCCTGTGAGCGACAGCTTTTACAAAATAAAAGCCTGTGAGTGACAGACTTTTACAAAATAAAAGCCTGTGAGTGACAGACTTTTACAAAATAAAAGCCTGTGAGCAACAGACTTTTACAAAATAAAAGCCTGTGAGCAACAGACTTTTACAAAATAAAAGCCTGTGAGCAACAGACTTTTACAAAATAAAAGCCTGTGAGCAACAGACTTTTACAAAATAAAAGCCTGTGAGCAGCAGACTTTTACAAAATAAAAGCCTGTGAGCAACAGACTTTTACAGAATAAAAGCCTGTGAGCGACAGACTTTTACAGAATAAAAGCCTGTGAGCAACAGACTTTTACAATAATAAAAGCCTGTGAGCGACAGACTTTTACAATAATAAAAGCCTGTGAGCGACAGACTTTTACAATAATAAAAGCCTGTGAGCGACAGACTTTTACAATAATAAAATAAATAATAAAACAGGGGTGCTTTGTGGCGTAGTCGGTCTATTGGATGGTTTTAGGAGGCAGGTTTCCTTTCGGATCATCTCTTCCCGTGTCGGTGGCTGTTTTAGCTGCAGCTCAGGAGCAGCTGAGGGGATTTTCTCTGGTGATGAGAGCAGATGAAAGCCAGGGGATGATTCAGGCTCTCATTCATGGAAACAGACACACCTGGTGTACTCCCAGCAGCCTGTGAGTCATCAGCAGGCCGGGGGGGGGGGCAGAATAACCGAGTGTTACGTTTGTGTCTGAGCCAAATCATCCCTCAGAGTTTTCTGCAGCTTTCCAGCTGGATGTGGAACTGAATTACAAATCAAGTCTTCAGAAGCAAACAGAGTGAATATGTGGCTGAATAAATAGAAATGTGAGGATCCCGAAAGGCTTCGAGCTGTGGCCACATCTCAGGCGTCTGCTGTGCGACCCGAGAGCAACGTCCAGAGGCTGAAACCGTTTCTGTGAGAAAGAATCCCACTGAGTTCATCTTTTGGAATGTGTTATGATGAAGAAAATCTCTGATTCTGTGCTTGATGTGAGCAGCACGAGTGTCTGAAGTCACTCGTTTAGCCCCTTCACCGTCCATTTTTAAAACCCATTTTTATTCCCTGGCATGAGACTCTGTTTCTGTTATTAGGGACCGAGCACCTGCCAGTCATATTTTACTGTTCCTGATGATGAGCTCTAAACACTTACAGCAGAAAAGTAGAACATTTCATATCAATAAAATGTGTGAAACGTGTATTTAAAACATCAATAAAATGCTAAAATTCACTAGCCTGGCTGACGCGTCCACATCTGGATGAGATGGTGGTCTGGGAACTAGGTGTGCGTTTTCTCGTATTTGAGGCGTGGTTTACGAATGCCTAGAGCCGTTTATTGGGCGCTACGAATGTCTATCAAATGGCGTCTGGTTCTTCCCATGCTGCTTTGCGCGCTACTCATAGCCAATTGTATCACTTATACCAGATGACGACAGAAATTCGACGAGGAAGAAGAAAAAAAAAGTAAAATAAAAGTAAACTTGCGCTCTAAGCTACTTAAATTGACAACAAAGGAGGCCTATATGCTATATTCTACATGAATTTTTATGTTGTAGAGTTGTGAATTTATTTTAATAATGGAGAAATTGAGCAGCCTTGCTTTGTTGTCTACAGTAGTAGATCAACCCTCATCTTACTTTGAAGCTCCCAGAAGTGACGTCGACGCAGCTTTAGCAGCAGAGAAGCTATCAGGCTTGTGTTGATAATAATAAACTCCTGGACTATGTACTAACTTCCAAATGCATTGTTTTGTGAATACAGACCATATTTGTACTACTGTAGAAGTTTGGTGTCATGACATGTGATTTTAGTGTGGTAATTTTGGAGATACTGCCAGGGTCCATTAGCGCTTGTACTAAGCTATTCGGGATAACTCAGTAACTCGGCTGATGTTCAGCCAACATCGGAAAAACTGCGGGTGGGCTACTTGGCTGGATGTCACGGTTCAAATGACCCCAGGGTGAATCTACTCCGAAACACTTTCTAAGGCTGCATTGAACGGTAACGTTGTGTCCGCTGTCATGTTGGATTAACACTCTACAAGCTTCGGTGTAGCGCATAGACGTCATCGTCTTGCTGCCCCCCCCCCCCCCCCCCCCGTTCTGTGATTGGTTCCCAAACACTGGCAAAAATAAGGGCGGTGGTTTCCAGGCTGACTTTGCAGTGAGAATGAAATCGAGCGCAAAGCAGCATGGGAATTCCCAGGCTAAAAATTCACTGAAAACTTTTACATTTTCTACACTGATATGAAATTAATTTCCTTAAAATACCCAAATAAAGAATAAAATCTGAGAAGATTATTTATTTTAAAATATATCAGAGAGAAATAATCAATAAAAAATGAGTGGAAAGCCAGAATAGTGATGTCATCAAAATCTTCAAAGAAACATAAAATATTGATTAAAATCTCTATAATCTCAATCTTGACAAAATGATGATTTTAAATAATTAAAATAATTAAACCTTTATTAATCTGAAGGTAAATTATATCCCTGCAGTATTAATTGTTACAGATAACAGTATAAAACATAAACCAGCTGAAGTGCAGCAGAGAGGAAGATGTGGCAGAAACCTTCAGAGGTCTCCATCAGTTGTTCCTGTCGCTTAGCAACAGCTCAGCTGATGATGTCACACACAGCGTCAGCAGGTAACTCAGGTGAACTCTGTCAGCAGACAACAGAGAGAGTTTTCCTGCTCCATTCTTCCCTCACTAGTGAACAAGACCCCGAGATACTCGAACTCCTCCACTTGAGGAAGGATCTCATTCCCGACCCGGAGAGGGCGTTCCACCCTTTTCCGGCCGAGGACCATGGTCTGATCTGCAGCCAGGTCTCTGCCTGATATTCCTGCTGTGTCCTCATCAGGGCTCCAAGCTCGTCCATTTTATCCACCAGTGATCTCACATTTCCCCTGATGATCATTAAAGAAATGGTTTAAACTTCCTCCTCCTTTATCTCCATCGTGTTCCTGCTCTGCATCCAATACGTCTCCTCTTCAACTCATCTGGATTTGGATCCAATTCGAGGCATTACTCGGGCTTTGGAAAGCTATATCAGCAGCTCCAACAGGTTAACTGCCCTGTTGCCATGGTTACGCATCATGACAGATGTAAAACTCCGCAGCAGAATTCCTTCCAGCAGCGCAGCACAGAAACATGTTTAATAAATCTGTGTTTTCACTGAATAGTAGATGCTTAGTTAAACTCACAGTGATATCTGTTTGAATCTCTGATTTAATAGTAACGTAGCAAGTTTATTTAGATTAGATTATACTTTATTTATCCCACAACGGGGAAATTCAATTGCCACAGCAGCAACAACAGACATGAACAAAAAAAAAGAGAACATTTAAAAAAGAAGAGAAAAAGCAAGTACTAAAAAGTAACCTCGTATAAATATAATTGCACATTATGAAGTTGAAATGAATAAAATATCAAATAAATACGGATAAAGAAAAATCTCTCTAAGTGGTGGATTGACATGGAAAGGCAACAACATGATCAGTGGGTGCATGTGTTGAAGTTACCATTAAAGTTTACTTTAAAATGCCTCCAGTATCCACTGTGAACACATGAAGAAGGTCGGTGCTCTGGGTTTCTGTAAGTGGTCCAGATCCCTTAATCATTAAATATTACAGCAGAACAACAGTGAAACTCAGATCCACACTGCTGGTTCTCTGTGTTTGAGCAGATGAAACTCATTAGACGAGCTGCTCCTGCTGCTTCTCTTAATGCCCCTCCGGCGTCCTGTAATAAAGACACCAGCAGCAGTATCTGGGGTAGGAAATGTCACCGTCTCTGGGCCAGTCTGATGCATTGGCCTTTTCATCACTGCTGGCACCACAGCTGCTGGCGTCCCGCTGGAAATCTGCCAACTCATCGTTCCACTGCGAAGGGATGGAGGCGGCGGCTGGTCTGCAGAAATGTGGAGAAACTCGTTTAACTCTGCTCTGCTGCCGGTTTCACTCACAGATGTTACAGAACAACTTCTAATGAAGGAGACACGTCGGGCCGTTAAAAGTTCAAATGTAGTCTGAGCTCTTATTGAGATGTTTGGTTAAAATACCTGCTGGAATAAGCACAGCGGCTCTCTGTTAACAGTCTGTTTACAGGGTGGAGACTCAGTAAACCTTTTAGTGACATCAGCAGCTGCTCCAGTGCTTCATCTGTAAATCACAAGGTGCCGGAACGCATTCAGAAAACGGTGCTGAAAACAACCTACAGATGCCCACTGACGATGCTGTGGGACTTACAAGCCTTCGTTTCAAATAATATCCATGTTATAAATGTTATGACAATAATTTACAATTATTTTAGGCTATACTGCACAGCACAGGCTGGCGGGCAACCTGCCCTGCTGCTGCCGCGGGACCGGCCTTCTGCCCTGGCTTGGCTAGCTGTCGGTGAAGTTGGCTAGCTGTCGGTGACGTTGGCTAGCTGTCAGTGAAGTTGGCTAGCTGTCGGTGACGTTGGCTAGCTGTCGGTGACGTTGGCTAGCTGTCGGTGACGTTGGCTAACTGTCGGTGAAGTTGGCTAGCTGTCGGTGACGTTGGCTAGCTGTCGGTGACGTTGGCTAGCTGTCAGTGAAGCTGGCTAGCTGTCGGGGAAGTTGGCTAGCTGTCGGTGAAGTTGGCTGTCGGTGACGTTGGCTAGCTGTCGGTGACGTTGGCTAGCTGTCGGTGAAGTCGGCCAGCTGTCGGTGACGTTGGCTAGCTGTCGGTGACGTTGGCTAGCTGGTCGTGAAGTTGGCTAGCTGTCGGTGACGTTGGCTAGCTGTTTGGTAAAGCTGGCTAGCTGTCGGGGAAGTTGGCTAGCTGTCGGTGACCTTGGCTAGCTGTTCGGTGAAGCTGGCTAGCTGTCGTGGAAGTTGGCTAGCTGTCGGTGACGTTGGCTAGCTGTCGGTGAAGCTGGCTAGCTGTCGGGGAAGTTTGCCAGCTGTCGGTGACGTTGGCTAGCTGTCGGTGAAGTTGGCTAGCTGTTGGTGAAGTTGGCTAGCGGTTGCAGCGCTAGTTTCCTGCTGCAGCTGGTTTTGCTCATCATCATGACGGCTGCAACTGCCCGTGTCGCCGCTTGTCGAGGCTTTTCTGACTCGTTTCGAAGCGCCGTGCAACTCTTCCTTCTTTTTGAGAAGTAAATTCAACCGTCTTTTCGACATGTTTGCATTGAAAAGGTAAATCTTTGCTCCCCAGATGCCGCAAATTTAAAAAGTTTTTGTCTGCGAAGCGGGGTTTGATGACCAGTAGTTTTCAGTGCATCAACAATCTCCGAGTCTTTCAAATGATGTCGTTTTATCTTGATAAACAACATAAAATTCATGGGATTTGTTCAGAATATTATTGTTTTATTTTATACTTTTTTTTTAAATTAATAATTTTTTCTATACGAGAGGTGATCAGCCCAAATAAGTCTCGGAACACGATTCACACAGTTACAGCAGTTACGAAGCATGGAGTGATAAAATAAAGATAAACTAGCAGGTAACATCACCGCTACAGGTGTGAAGCTCACGGAGCTAACCGGCGCTACTTCCTGTTTTACTTGTTTCAACATAAAAGCACGTATTTCAAAATAAATTTAAAAAAAAACTCCTGCATTTACAGCCAAGTTGAATTGTCTTCTCAGCGTAGTAGTTCCAGTCTAAAATATCACTTAAAGGCAAAACACACAACTGATAGCAGCAAGTCATTCAAGGAAACAGACAGTGGAGCGAGGCTTCTACATAAAAACTACAGAAAGATGCTGATGTTAAAAGTGTGTTTGCACAACAAATGTTATGGCACTTTCATTCATATGGCAGCACATTTAAAATAAAACTAAATGCTAAAAGCTATACGCTACTTTTGGATTCATTTTTGGGATTCTGCGTACAAATGAGATTAATCGTGATTAATTATATTAAACATTTTAATTGTTGCCCAGCCCTAATTTTGTGGCTTTTCACAAGATTCTCAAACTTATTCCCAAACTGAAAACCCTCCACATCAGATCACATTTGGGGGGTTTGTTCTGCTGGAAATCCACCATCTGTTGAAGCTCTGAAGCCAAGAACTCCTCACCAGCCTGAGGAGTTAAAGGATGGACACAAACAGGAGTCAGAAGCTGCTTCTTCACTTTGAATCAGGCCTGAAGGTGTCGAACAGACACCTGTGAACTGAGCCGACACATCTGGCTCCCACAGAGCAACATCTGGGTGTTATTTGCTCTGGGTCAGGTGTGCCGATCTGGATCATTTCTAACTGACAGCAGCTGTGATTTCAGGGTGTTGCTGCACTGCGGCTTCTCTCCTCCTCCCACAAACTGGGAAACTCTGCAGGCTTCAATTACATTTAGATTTCAGTCGCTTAGCCAACTCAGCGATCCGGCCTGACTTTCACTTTCAGTGGCAGCGACAGGACGATGAAAACCTGTCGCCGGATCAGCAGTTCTGCAGCAGCCCAAAGCCCAGAGGTGGAAGGTCAGAGAGCAAAGGAGTCTAAGGCTGGGTTCCAAACCGCATACTTCTCCCACTACTCCTACTAACTTTAACCTTTTTTAAGTTCCCGGATGCATACTAGATTCTCCTAAATGTTGGGTATGCATCATGAGGTTACTACTCATACTCAAACTACCCAAGATGCAACGTAACGTGACGCCGCCGATCGTCATTTCCTGTCAAAACGGCAGTTTCAAGCTAGCTACAACGAGGGTAGGTTCACTTCCTGTTTTCAAAACAAAAGCACCAATTGTATGGTAATGGCTTTCCCTATGATAAAAGGCAACGGGTATTTTATTTTGTGAAAATAACCGGAAGTGCGTTAGCTCACTGCGGCTAGCTTTAGTAGCGCCGAATTCGTGGGAACTAAATTGTAAACAGCCGGTATTTTGTCAGGTTTTCAACACGTTGGGGATCTAAACGACTACTTTCTCACCTGAAAATGTTTCAAATGTTGCTAAAGTTTACAGAGTTTAGAGCTTAAGAGAAATCAGCTTCAGGCCGGCTGATTTCGGCTCGGGCAGGAGCAAAATGCATTGTGGGTAAACGCTCTGCATACTGTCTGATCGATTAGTATGTAGTATGCGGTTTCGAACACAGCCTAACTGTTGATCTCAGACCAAAGCAACAGATAAAGATCACAGAACCATCGTTCTTCTGTCATGGCTTCAGATCTTTGTCACTCTGTTCACTGTGTAAATAATCCTGACAGAAACAGAATTTGAAGTTTGCGTCAACGCGTGAAACTTGTAAATATTTAAAGCAGTAACTGCTTTTTTTTTTTTTTTTTTTTTTAAATAATTGTTCATCGTTTTAGACCCTTAAAATAAGAAGTTACAGCAAACAAACCTGACCTCTGGTTGCTGTGAGACCTATGTAATAACTCATTATTAACCGTAACACACTGATCTCAGACTCACATAAAATCTGATTCCAGGGTTATTTTCCACAGGAAATCCCCACTGACAACAAACTGATGAAAAAGTTCAGAAATGCTCATATTTCTGTCCCTCAGTTCTTCTTTTATTAAGATTCACTGAGTCATGATAACAAAACAATCCTTTTTCCTTCAGTTTCCACAGAATAAAGCTGCCTGAGCTCAGATAAATCCTGATTTTTAGGGAGAAACGTCACAGTTTGGGATCTTCAGTGACAGATTTACCAAACCTGCTGATGAAAGTTTTCCATCACAGCTGAGCTCGCCTCCCTGACGCAGAGCTCCGGTGATTTCAGGCTCCGTGTTGACACATTAAATCCAGGCTGAAAGCAGGCGAGTGGGGCTGAGGTTTGTCTTTTGTTGGCTCTTGGATGCCGGAGATGATCAGTCTGCCTCTGAAAGGCAACAATCAGGGACCGGAAACTCCTGTTTCCAGTTTATCTCAGTTTACTGGCTTTCATCTTTAATGTGTTTATAACTGGGCTGGGCAACGATTAAAGTTTTTAATCTAATTAAACACATGATTTCCCTGATTAATCACGATTAATCTCATTTGTACGCAGAATCCAAAAATGAATCCAAAAGTAGCGTATAGCTTTTAGCATTTAGTTTTATTTTAAATGTGCTGCCATATGAATGAAAGTGCCATAACATTTGTTGTGCAAACACACTTTTAACATCAGCATCTTTCTGTAGTTTTTATGTAGAAGCCTCGCTCCACTGTCTGTTTCCTTGAATGACTTGCTGCTATCAGTTGTGTGTTTTGCCTTTAAGTGATATTTTAGACTGGAACTACTACGCTGAGAAGACAATTCAACTTGGCAGTGTTTACAGATGACTTTGGTTCTGTCGACTCCGCCGTCTGGAAGAACTTTAAAATAAAAATGGCCGAGTAAAAGTTCCGTACCCTTCTCCAGGTTTGGTGGATCCGCCATCTCGCTCCTGCCCGAGCTGAAATCAGCCGGCCTGAAGCTGATTTCTCTTAAGCTCTAAACTCTGTAAACTTTAGCAACATTTGAAACATTTTCAGGAGAGAAAGTAGTCGTTTAGATCCCCAACGTGTTGAAAACCTGACAAAATACCGGCTGTTTACAATTTTGTTCCGACGAATTCGGCGCTACTAAAGCTAGCCGCAGTGAGCTAACGCACTTCCTGTTATTTTCACAAAATAAAATACCCGTTGCCTTTTATCATAGGGAAAGCCATTACCATACAATTGGTGCTTTTGTTTTGAAAACAGGAAGTGAACCTACCCTCGTTGTAGCTAGCTTGAAACTGACGTTTTGACAGGAAATGACGATCGGCGACGTCACGTTACGTTGCATCTTGGGTAGTTTGAGTATGAGTAGTAACCTCATGATGCATACCCAACATTTCAGAGAATCTAGTATGCATCCGGGAACTTAAAAAAGTTAAAGTTAGTAGGAGTAGTGGGAGTAGTACGCGGTTTGGAACACAGTCTTAGTTTCTGTCGGTAACATTTTACAGGCTGCAGACGCCTGAGACACACAGAGGAAGAACCTCAGGACATCATTATGTTTGTGCCGTTCTGATGGTGTTTCTGCTCGGCTGAATAAACCCAACCGGCTGTCCGGAGGCAGAGCAGCACAAAGATTTAATTTCTCACTCAGCTAACCAGAGAAAGTCTGTTGACCTTATAAAAGTCTCTCAGGAAAGCAGCACGAGATATAAAGGAGAGATTTTAAAGTCCTGAGGCTGCCTGTGGCGTCTCTGATGAGATCTGCTGGCAGCGAAAGGAGAGTTAAAAGAGACGAGAAGGTTTCTGACGGCTGATCCTGTGATGATACCCACTAAATCAGATGTTTTCACTCTTTTCTTAAGGTTGACATCACATCGGTGAAAAGAAAGTAACTCAAAAGGCTAAAAGTCTTGCACAAAACTAAGAATAAAAGTGTTTAAATTAGGACTGGGCGAGTTAACTCGTTATTATTACGTTAACTCGTCAATTATTTAACGCCAATAAATATTTTATTTATTCACATTTAAAATAAAACTAAATGCTAAAAGCTATACGCTACTTTTGGATTCATTTTTGGATTCTGCGTACAACTGCGATTAATCGTGATTAATCAGGGAAATCATGTGATTAATTAGATTAAACATTTTAATCGTTGCCCAGCCCGAGTTAAAATGTAGAAAATGAGCAGAAACCAGGTTCGTCACAGAGAGGCTGAAAGGCCACAAACTAGGTCCCGACCAATCACAGCTCGCCCTCTTCCATAACCCGTGATGTCACCCGTGGAGTCGAACTTTTTTTAACGTTTGTTAAACATTAAACAGTTTTCTGCCCGTTGTTTCAGTCTGAGTTTGCTGACTCCATCAGGAACGCTTTTTCAGCCGATTTAACCCGAAACTCTGAACTTAAACTGCTCCGGGACCGAAGTAAAGTTCGGTTTCCACGGTGATCCGGTTTCCACGGTGATCCAGCAGGTTACGTCACCTGATGTCAGACTGATCACAAGAGGCCGAATATTCTGCACGGATTAAACTCGATTTGGTTCGAGTTGGAGTCGACACAAGAGTCGAAGCAGCGTAAAAACCTCCGAGCACGTTTCCTCTGCTTGTTGTTCAGTAACCATGACGACAGGAGGGTCACAGAAAGCCCAATTAAAATGTCCGTGTCGCAGCACGCAGCGTGGCAACGCGCTCAGGCGCTCATTAGAGCACATTTTTATCACCCAGAAACTGTCTCAGGTCAGAATAAGCGGACAGACTCAAAGGTCGGGGGTCCGGGCAGAATGAGACCCCAACAAAGATGGAAAAGGTGTTAGGTGTTTCTCATCGTCTTTGTTCACGTCTTCCTGTTTCTGAAGGTCTGAACTGAGCTACCTGAAGTTCCAATCAGGAACAGGAAGACGTGAACAAAGATGATGAGAAACACCTGAAAATGTCAGTTTTCCGTCTTCTAATTAGCCTGAAACGACTGAATGTGTGGCGACTAAGAGTTAAAGGTGTCACATTCTGCCCTGTTTAACCTTCTGAGGTCTGAGTGAGACACTTGTTCAGTCTTTTTCTAACTGTGCTGTCATGACCTTTAACCTTTAACATGCTAACTGAGGCCTGCAGAGTCTGAGATGTAGCTCTTGAGTTTCTGACCTTGGGGTGACCTTTAACCTTTAACATGCTAACTGAGGCCTGCAGAGTCTGAGATGTAGCTCTTGGGTTTCTGACCTTGGGGTGACCTTTAACCTTTAACATGCTAACTGAGGCCCGCAAAGTCTGAGATGTAGCTCTTTGGGTTTCTGACCTTGGGGTGACCTTTAACCTTTAACATGCTAACTGAGGCCTGCAGAGTCTGAGATGTAGCTCTTGAGTTTCTGACCTTGGGGTGACCTTTAACCTTTAACATGCTAACTGAGGCCTGCAGAGTCTGAGATGTAGCTCTTGGGTTTCTGACCTTGGGGTGACCTTTAACCTTTAACATGCTAACTGAGGCCCGCAGAGTCTGAGATGTAGCTCTTTGGGTTTCTGACCTTGGGGTGACCTTTAACCTTTAACATGCTAACTGAGGCCTGCAGAGTCTGAGATGTAGCTCTTGAGTTTCTGACCTTGGGGTGACCTTTAACCTTTAACATGCTAACTGAGGCCCACAGAGTCTGAGATGTAGCTCTCGGGTTTCTGACCTTGGGGTGAACTTTAACCTTTAACATGCTAACTGAGGCCCACAGAGTCTGAGATGTAGCTCTTTGGGTTATAATAATAATAAATGACTAAATAAATAAATAATAAAAAATAAATAAAAAGAATAAACATAAATAAATAAATCAACAGATTGTTAACAGAGAGGAGTTGCAACAGGGCTGAGACAGGGAGCAGCTGAGCTTAAACCCTTCAGACCTGCATTTTTTTGGCTGAGCACTGATAAAGGACTGATAAAGGAAAAAAAAATCAAACTGATTCTTCTCCAACATAAAAACATAAAGTGCAAAAAACACATTTTTTGGTAACTTCTGTTTTTAATAGTATTTTTTCACGTCCATTCCATTGGACGCCACCACAAAATGGGCGTAAAATGTCATTTAAAAAAACTTAAGGAAAATAATGCTGAGTTTTTCCACATAGTAACCGATCAGGTATGACCTAAACATCTGGAGCATGATCACAACAGATGTGTGACTGCAGATAAGATTACCTGAAAAATCACTTTTTCCTTCAGTAAACTGTACGAAAATGAAAAGCTTACAGATATTTTGTTTCTTTATACTCTGACACTAAACATGTGAGTGTTAGCTGAACCCGCCCAACGACTTTGAAAAAATCCTATAAATTAATGATATGATATATATTCAAAATAACTTTAAATAACTGTTACACTTATACTGAGAGCAGATTAGTTTGGCCAGCATGAAGATAAATTGATATTTTTGATTGAAAATGGGCTCTTCCCTCTCTGCTCGTCTGGTCTGATGTCCGTCACTCTCAGAGCTCAAAGTCGTGAAATGATTGTGATTGGATAATCAGGATCCAATCAGTAACATGCCCTGCTGGCATCCTTCAATTACTGAGTATTTATTGGTTTAGAGACAGAAATATGTCTGAAGGGGTTAATGACACCAACAGATGTTTGGACCAAAGTCTCCGTCAGACCTCAGAAGGTTAAACAGGGCAGAATGTGTTAGCTGATGAAGATGAGTTGGTCATCGTCGGCTCAGTGATGCAGTGATGCATTATGGGACACCCGAAAGATGCTGCTGGCTGCCATGTGCGGCCAAAAGGAAAGTTTGCATCAATGTATGCTTCCACAACAGCATCTTTAGTTCTCTGGAGGGATTTCGTGTCAAATCTTCCGTCTCTTATTGGTTCTGAAGGTCATTTTCTTTCTGATTCTTTTTCTTTCAAGATTATTTTCACTCTTTGTGAATTTTCTGCATCTTTTCTGACAGTTTTGTGTCTTTTTGCTGGTTTTTGGTTGCATCTTTTATAGAGTTTGTGCCTCTTTTATTCTTCCCAGTCAGTCGTTCCTCGTTTTGATGATTTGTTGCGAGTTCTTTAAGGTTTTTACATCTTCTGTAGATCTGCAGGTATAAAACGGTTTTTAACCTTTTTTTTTAAAGCACTTTTGTTTGAAAGGTGCTGTTTTAATCAGCTTTAATCTAATTTAATTGAATAATTTCTCAGTTTCATTGTCAGCCTGTTTTGTTTTTCATTTCTTTTACTTGTTTTTTGTATTTATTTGTGCTTTTTGTTTCTTCTTCTGTCATTTCAGAACCTTTTTCTTGACATTTTTCATCTTTTCGTGGCTGTTTCTGCTTTCTTTTGTCCTTTTTGTTTGTTTGAAATATGTCATGTCCATTCCAATGGACGCAGGGTCTGAAGGGGGTAATTACTTATTTAGGATGGCTTTTAATACCCAGTAGCAGAGATGGGACCAAGTCACACATGTGCAAGTCCCAAGTACTTTTTTCTTGGGCAAGTCAAGTCAAGTCAGCTTATTATTGCAATTTTACCTGCAGAATCTGATCTTAATAAAGTGAAAACACAAAGATATAAGCAGGGTTGGGGAGTAACGGATGACATGTAACGGCGTTACTGTAAAAGGATACAAAATAAAAGTAACTGTAATCCGTTACAGTACAAGCAAAAACGATGTACTCAGATTACAGTTACATTCAGTGAGAATGGGGGTTACTTAACAGGATTACAATTTGTGCGAGGTTGCAGTGACAGAAGTACAGAGCGGCAGGGTCGGACTGGGGAAAAAAATCGGCCCTGGCAATTTTCCCCGGGACCAGCCCCCCCTCAGTATTAATTAGTATCTCCAATCTAATTAAATAAAAATAAAAAAACGAGCACAGACCGCTCATACAGTCAATGGCACGCACCCATAGAAAAAATACACACTCACTCACACGTCACACAACCTGACTATCGCCTGCTAACAACCATGATCAGTAACCCACACAAACCCAGACACATAATGGCTCGGCGGCCAGCAATCGGATAAACCAATGAAGTGAATCAATCCTGTGAAAGAATGAAAACAAGTGAATGAAACCTGCACTCACCCATTATGAAGTTAACTCTACCAGCCCTTCCATAACCTGCTCAGCCAACTCCTTGACGTCGGGTATGTTGGTAACGTTACGGCGGCTAGCATTAGCAACGAGGCTGCTAGGCATGCTAAATCGGTAAGCATTAAGCATCAAGGCTACTGAAGAAAGCTAGTCTTTTTAGCTACGTTATATTATCATCTTTCTTCTCGGCTATAAGTTAACCTTTGTTTACGGCCACTGGCCCTAACCTGACGCGCTAGCTGTCAAATCACCTGGAAGTTTTCACCGGAAGTACTGGCGCACACACACAAGCAAGGGTGTGCAAAGAAAAATGAAATGTGATGTAAAAGTCTTACTTTGCTTATTTATTACTAAAGTAGAGCACTTCATTGTCATTGCACATGTATTAATGAAATGCAGTCTGGCATCTTATCAAGTGTAATGCGTGCAGATTGTATAGCATGCAGTATTTAGAGATAAAATGCAGATATTTACAGCTAGTGTAAGGAAAGATGGTTAATAGATATGTGCAGAATAGATCAATTACCTAGGGAAATGCATGTATGTGCAGAGAATGTATAATGTAGTTATGGCAGTACTGTACAATGAAAAGAAAAATAGCATGGTATAAATAAATGTGATAAATACAGATGGAATCATACAGATAATATACAGATTATCCTATACCATAAATAGGTAAAAGTAATCCAAAAGTAATTAGTTACATTACTTTTTTTAAGTAATCCAAAAAGTTACACTACAATTACATTTTAAACAAGGTAACTTGTAACTGTAACGGATTACATTTTTAAAGTAACTTACCCAACACTGGATATAAGTAACTGTCAGTAAACATCATTGGCCAATGTGTCCAACCTGTCCACCCCGTATCATATCAAGCTAACGTTCGCTAACTACCGACTAGGCTAACAGGATAATATTAGCTAATTTGACAGCACTTACTGGTCAGAATGGATCTTTAAATGACGAACAAAGTTGGAAGTTGTCGTCTGGCTGTCTGAGATGTTGATGCCGCATGTCTTGCACTGAGCTGTTCGTCTTTTGCCGTCAAAATGGTGATTACGAAAGCCGAAGACAACGACTCTCGGTCCCGCTGACATGTTGATGCATATCTGATATGAGTTTATTCTCTCCAATAAACACTAAGGTATGCAGAGAGGGCATGGCTGATTGACAGGGTAGGGATCCAATCAGGACGCCATTCTCAGCCTGCGCTCCTACCGGGTAATCGATTTTATTTTTTAATTAATTTTATATTCAAACTGAAAACATGAACTGAATAACACTCAAGTCATTCAAGTCATCGTGTCTCAAATCAAGTCAAGTGCCGAGTCTTTAACTTCCAAGTCCGAGTCGAGTCTCAAGTCTTTTATTTTTTGTCACGTCAAGTCACAAGTCATCAAAACAGCGACTCGAGTCCCCATCTCTGCCCAGTAGTATGATGAAACTTTCATCTTATTTTATCTCATTCGATTTTGTTGTATTTTATTGCTTTCACTGTTCTTTTATTGTTTTTATTTGTTTTTACTTCTTCTCCTCTTTATTTATTACCTGCTGTAAAGCACTTTGGTACACCGTAAGGATTGTCTGTAAAGGGCTGTATGAATAAAGAACATTTACATTTAACTCGAAGAGGAGCATGGTCTTCCTCCCATGATGTAGATGAGCTGTAGATGCATCTGCTAACCGCGAGGCCGTCAGAGTGACCCGCAGGATCATCATCATCATCATCATCATCATCATCATCATCATCATCATCATCCTCATTGTGCACTAAACCAACCGGTTCATCCAGAACCGGCAGGGACGCCGCAGGCGCCCTCTGCACGCTGCGTGAGCTGATGAAGATGAGTTGATCATCATCGGCTCAGTGATGCACTCAGGGCCACCCGAAAGATGCTGCTGGCTGCCGTGTGCGGCCAAAAGGAAAGTTTGCATCAATGTTTGCTTCCACAACAGAAGTTTGCATCAATGTTTGCTTCCACAACAGCATCTTTAGCTCTCTGGAGGGATTTCGTGTCAAATCTTCCGTCTCTATTTGGTTCTGAAGGTCATTTTCTTTCTGTTTCTTTTTCTTTCAAGATTATTTTCCATCCATCCATTCATCCTTCCATTCATCCATTCATCCATCCATCCATCCATCCATCCATCCATCCATCCATCCATCCATCCATCCATCCATTCACACATCCATCCTTCCATTCATCAATCCATTCATCCATCCATCTATTCACACATCCATCCATTCATCCATCCATCCATCCATCCATCCATCCATCCATCCTGCATTTTTAGCTCTTTGTGTCTCTGTTGTCGGCTTCTGGCTTTTTGGTTCTGAAGGTCTTTTTCTTTCAAGATTATTTTCACTCTGTGAATTTGCTGCATCTTTTCTGACTTTTTCTTTTCTGGTTTTGTGTCTTTTTGCTGGTTTTTGGTTGCATCTTTTATAGTTTGTGCCTCTTTTATTCTTCCCAGTCAGTCGTTCCTCGTTATGATGATTTGTTGCGAGTTCTTTAAGGTTTTTACATCTTCTGTAGATCTGCAGGTATAAAACTTTTTTTAACCTTTTTTTAAAGCACTTTGTGTTTCACTTTTGTTTGAAAGGTGCTGTTTTAATCAGCTATAATCTAATTTAATTGAATAAGTTCTCAGTTTCATTGTCAGCCTGTTTTGTTTTTCTTTTTTTTTACTTGTTTTTTGTATTTATTTGTGCTTTTTGTTTCTTCTTCTGTCATTTCAGAACTTTTTTCTTGACATTTTTCATCTTTTCGTTGCTGTTTCTGCTTTCTTTTGTCCTTTTTGTTGCTTCCTGTTTCAGTCGTTTTGCATCTGTCTCATTGTATAATTTTTTTGTCTGACGTGTTTCATGTGTGCTTTTTGCATTTTTTAAGCAGCTCTTTTGTGTCTCAT